>NC_045154.1:15357880-15372880 GCF_900700415.2 Clupea harengus | reverse complement strand
CTGGAGGGGAGGAGGCTGGTTTGGCGCAGTTTTAGTTTAGTTTAGTCATATCATTCAGTGTCCCTTCTGCTGCACAGGTGGTGGGACAGATTGACAAGCTGACGGGAGACATCGACCTCGACGCCGACGCCGACGCCGACGCCGACGCCGACGCCGACGCCGACGAGTGCACTGCAGCCAGTGAGAGAGAGCCGTCAGACACACACAGAGACACACTCCACCACCCCTCCCAGGACACGCTGTCTGACCCCTGCAGCTCAGGGACTGTGTCAGAGAACCCCCTCCTTGGTTCCAAAACAGAACTCAGGGGGAACCAGCCCCAGATGGTCCCCAGCGGAGGTGCTCAGGTGAATGGCAGGAACTGTTTCACACCGAACAGCCCAAAGGGTTCTTGCTTCACCCCAGACAGCCGAAAGGGTTCCTTTAACAGCCCCTTCGGCTCGTGGGCATCTGTATCTGGGGGCGGTCGATGTTTCAGTGAGCGGGAACTTCATGCCCTGTGCTGTGATGATGATGATGATGATGATGAGGAAGGAAGAAGCAGTCTAGTACGATCGTCCAGACTATCGTCCAGTGACTCCGTGTTCTCCTCTCCTCCTCCCCTCCACCCGTTGGCGTTAGCAACGCTGACCCCTGGGCACAGGAGGAAGATGCAGCGCAGTTGTGCCACGCAGACCGTTTCGGACAAGAGCACACAGACTGCATGGCCTTACGTCTCAAACAAAGACCTTAGAGCACAGAGAGAGACTAAGAGCTTATGTTTCAAAGAAAGACCTTAGAGCACACAGACTGCATGGCCCTTATGTCTCAAACAAAGACCTTAGAGCACAGAGAGAGACTAAGAGCTGAGAAGGGACAGAAATCATCAGCAATTGTTCAAATGTACTGGAGAGTAAACAATGACTGGTTATCTGATGGAAAATAATTAATTTATTTCACTGTGAAAGTGCAACTTCCTTTATTTATGAAATCGTGTATGTTAACTAAGCATGGCAACTGTGAAATGAAAAATGTTCTGGAAGGATCAGCAACCTGCCAGTACACTTTTCATTTTTACCCCGAGGTAGAATATTTCATTTTTGGGGAAAAACCAAGCTAGAAAGAATGACATTTTAGTCGTGTAATTGTTGCACAGCTTGTACTTTAAATGCCTGGCAAACACTGAACCCCAGACTGAATAAAAAATGTAAATCTCAAAAACACAGCATGCTCACACACACACACACACACACACACACACACACACACACACACACACACACACACACACACACAGAGAAACTAGTCAACAAGCCCAGCTGTGCTAACAGTCAGGCATGTTCCCCGCTGTATCAACACACTAAAGCTGCACTCTCTGTTTCAACTGTCAATGCTCCAGGCTGCGAAAACACCAATTAAACTGGTGACCGAATCTCTCCTCTCATGACCTTTACATTATTCATGTTACAACGCGCTTCACACCTCCAATCTGTGTGTGAGCAGTCATCAGCTCTAGTGAGGGAGTAGTGTGTGTGTGTGTGTGTGTGTGAGTGTGTGTGTGTGTGTGTGTGTGTGTGTGTGTGTGTGTGTGTGTGTGCTCCTCTGGCTTCAGAGTTAAGAAGCACTGCTCCTTAATAAAAGATTCCCTCGATGTGAAGTTCTCTTCTCCCAGTGCCATCCGCTAACATCCCCATTGAAAATGCATGTGAATCATGGTGACCACATTAAAAAGATCAAGCGCATTGCTGCCTGCAGTTTGTGCAAACTCCTATCCAAGATATCTCATGGTCCTTGATCATAGCATTTTTTTATTAAAATACGAAACCTTCACTGTCAGTATAACAGTATGTGAAAAAACGTGATGAATATTTGAAATAAACACAATGAATATTTGAAATGATGTGCTCTTGGGCGGGATGATTTCTGACTGTTGCTCACACGAACACAACTCAGCCGATTCATTGTGGCACTTAAAAGGTCCTCTGCTGCATCCGTCTGACCAACACTCAGAGATTCACAGAAGAGAGTCTGGACAGGATTTTTCAAACCTCAGAAAAGAGAAGTTGATTATTTTAATTTAGCCATGGCTGTGGGGCTTGGAGTGAGCGGCCTCTCTGTGCTCTGGCTGTCCGTGGAGGCCGAGTCATTTAATTAAGCCCTCTGCACACACACACTCATCTGCACACACACACTCATCTGCACACACACACACACACACTCATCTGCACACACACACACACACACACACACACACTCATCTGCCACACAAACCCACTCATCTGCACACACACACTCATCTGCCTCACACACACTCCTCTGCACACACACACTCATCTGCACACACACACACATCTGCACACACACACACACACACACTCATCTGCACACACACACACACACATCTGTACACACACACACACACTCCTCTGCACACACACACACTCATCTGCACACACACACACACACATCTGCACACACACACACTCATCTGCCACACACACACACACAGTCATCTGTGTCAGCACTGAGTGAGATAGACGCTGAGAGAGATGGACAGTCACACAATAAAAGGGCGATTACATGGCTTGCCTGCCTGCTGGGGCCACTGCATCAGCGATGCTCAGAACTGGTTTTAGTGTCTTCATTAGCCTGGAGCAGGTGGGGTCATTAGTGCACACCGAGGCTAAATGAGAACGCCAGCGCCGGATTGGGTGGGGGGACAGAGGGGGGTGGGGGGGCTTAATAAAGTGAAGTGCTCCTCCGGTGAGATTCATGATTCTCACTGCTGCTCTTCGATGACCTGAGATGGAGACGATTTCCCCCGACATCCTGCTCACCCTCAAACAGATCGGGCACAATGACCTCTGACCTCTGCGGGTCTGAAGCTTTAGTCCAAAGCTACGGTGCTGGGCGGGCAGACAGACATCTGGCGGGTTTAAACTCAGGGCTACAATAACAGATTATCACAGAATTAAACGTCCGTAGACGTGGTAGTCTGGCAGATACTGATGAGACTCGGGGTCAGAGGTCAAGTCTTCACCTGCTCCACCTCCTTGACTTTTTACAGAGGGGGTGATGAGAGGGTCGCCGGGGTAACGTCTAAGGATGCTCAGTGATTGACGCTGCGCTGGAATTAGAGGATCAGGACGAGTGGAGCATGTGGGAGGAGAGGAGGATGAAGAGGAGAGAGAGTGAGGGAGGAGAGTAAACAGCGAGGAAGAAAGGAGAGAGAGGGTGACGAGGAGATTTAGTGATGAAGAGGAAAGAGAGAAAGGCTGGAGAGAGAGAGAGAGAGAGAGAGAGAGAAATGAGAGCGAGAGAAAGTGAGGAAAGAGAGAGAGATGAAGGAGCAAGAGGGTGATGAGAAGAATCAGTGATGAAGAGTAGAGAGAGAGAGGATGGAGAGATAAAAAATGTGATGAGAGGATGAGGAAGGAGGAGAGACGGAGTGATGAGGAAGATAGAAAGAGAGAGACCTGAGCTGGACACAGAGAAGCTGATGCAGCAGCTGAAGCAGGCTGGCCGTAACTCATTGGACACTGGAGAAGATCTGCCTCCAGAGGGCAGCGGCAGTCGTGTGGGGCTGAAGAATGTTTTATATTACATAGACCTGGCTGATAAAGTGAAACAAACTGGCAACAAAATATGAACAAAATGTCCGCATGCCACCAAATGGATTTAGTCAAATGTTTGTTTTTGCCCGTTTCCGTGAGCCGCCCATCAGTGTCGTTCTAAGTGCAGCTTTGCCACGGTGGGTCCTGAACCGCAGCAGATAATGGATCACACTGCAGCCCAGAGTGCCGTCCCCTCCTCCCCTGTCCTCGAGTCGCTGTCTCTCCGGTGCCTCATTCACACACACACACACACACACACACACACTCACACTCACACACACACACAGAGACACACACACACACACACACACACACACACAGAGACACACACATACATACACACACACACACACACACACACACACACACACTCATCCAGACCGCGCCACCCTCAGCCTCGCAGTGATGCTCTCACGGCTGGGACTGCCTGTCATCAGGGCACTGCAGATGAGCGCTCAGACTAATTAATCAAATTAGAGATCCCATTCTTCAGCGCACTTATTAATCAGACAGCACTATGCGAGCTTCATCGCAAATGACCTCCATGTGGGCAACCCAATCTACTATCACAGACACACACACACACACACACACTCATACACACACACACACACATTCATACACACACACACACACACACACACACACACAAACACCCACATACACACACCCACACCCACACGCACACATAGATTATAGACATGAAAAATAATTCCCTCATGGATTTTTATGTAATTAATTGTCAATTAATTGTTGGTGTTGTCAGTGGATGGTTTGGTATTGTTAGTGGATGGGCTGATATTGTCAGTGGATGTGGTTTTAAAGTACGGCTTTCCACAGCTTCACCACTTCTCAGAAAAGTGCAATTTTCCCAAGAATCATGATGCAGCAAATCTTCAAAATATTTAAAAGCATACTTTATCATTCAGTGCTTGTTGAATTGGCATATGAGGGTTGTGTGTGTGTGTGTGTGAGTGTGTGTGTTGGCATATGAGGGTTGTGCGTGTGTGTGTGCCTTTGCTGATTTATTTTTCTCTCTGTGCTTTTTTGGTTTTGAAAGCTTCAGTTGACGAGTATTTGGACTGCAGTGTGTGTGTCTGAGTGTGAGTAAGTGTCTGTGTCTTTGCATGTGTTCGTGAACATGTATTTGTAGGTATACATGTGTTTGTGTTGTGTGAGTGTGAATATGTATTTGTTTGTAAATGTGTGTGTGTGTTTATAGGTGTGATGGAATCTCTGTAAGCACGCTTAAGTTGAAGAAGGGACCGGAGAGTTGAAGTCAGGTTTCTGGAGTTTATTTTCGGCATGGAGACCCCCTCTCAGCTTGGTGCTCAGAGCAAGGCCTACCTGATAGCAGAATGTGTAGGTATTTATACATTTCAGTCAGGTAGAATACAATAGGAGAGGGGATGACCACACCCTTTAGGCGAGAGGAAGGGGGAGACAGTGGGGTGAGGGGTTCACCTATGGGGGGAGGGGGTGATAATACCATGGGACAAAGGGTCTTAGCAGGAAGGAGCCTATCTGGGGGGGGAAAGGTTCACAAGTCACTTGTTCAGGTCTCAGTGAAACAGACAGAGTACACATCCAAAATGAGTTGCAGATACAACATAAGAAGTTAATGTCTTACAACAACAGAATAGCAATATTTCCAGTTCTATCAGTCCCCTATATGAGCATTTATATGCTCACACAATAACCACCATGCAACAGCCAATCAGAGTAGGAAACATCAATATATGTTAAAGATACAAATGATACAGAACAACAGTAGAATAGCTATTTTGCAGTTCCATCAGGTGTGTATGTGTGTTTCTATTAGTATGTGTGTGTGTGTGTGTGTGTGTATGTGTGTGGGGGGGGGGGGGTATGTGTGCATGTAGGCTTGTGTCTGTGAGAGTTTGTGTGTGTGTTTGTATGTATGTGTGTGTGTGTGTGTGTGTGTGTGTGTGTGTGTACCCCTGGTTCCCGTATGCTCTATCAGGCCGTATATTCTGAGTGGTGTGAGGCTCACTGATGGCTGGCGCTCGCTGAAAAGCATATCCAGCAAGGCAACCATCTGCCACTGAGCACGACAGCATGGCGGGACACACTCAGCCCTGTGTGACTAGAGCCGGGCCTCGTGCCCTCGGGAGAGAGGAGGCAGCCACAGGAGCACTGACACTCCTCTCCTCGCATCATGCCACCGCGGAGGGACATTAACTTTACCGTTGCGGTATCCGTGACAACCTGGGTGACAGTCTCTCACTGCATCAGTACACTGGTGTGTGTGTGTGTGTTGGGAAATCTACGAGGAGATAGCAGGTGGCCGGAGAAGCTGTTACGTACGTGTGAAATGGAACGTATGAGCTTCATGCATGCATCTGACCCATTCGTAATACTGAGGTCTGGTAAGAGTTGTGTGGTGCTAAGCAAGGCTGGTTTTGGATCAAACGTTATTGCTTTCATTGCCAAAAAAATGCACCTAAAAAAAGGTGTGTGTGTGTGTGTGTGTTCATGTGCAGAATAAAGCCTGCTAGAGTGTATGTGATGGTCCTGAGGAGTGGAAACCTCTGAACAACATCTCTACATAGTAACATCTCTACATAGTAACATCTCTACATAGTTTCTCGCCCTGACTCTTTAAACCTGTAGGTGGAGACTCACTCCTGACTCCTGCTTGTCAGTCTCCTGTAATACGGGCTTATCTATCTATAATATTAGTTGTGTTCTCCCTAATATGAGAAATGAAACTACATCTTTAAATACATACTGTGAGAAGTTGGCACTGGGAGAAGGTAATACATTTACATTGTTTTAAAAGCTTGTTAATGGCATTGCAATCATCTGAGCCTTGGAAGCGTATTTTAATCAGGAAGAAAATGGAGTTGGTTGCGAGGACTTGGCGCCTCCGCTGAGCAGATGGGAGGGCAGAAATCGGGGGAGCTTATGCGCTGGACACTCTCGTGGGAACAAACACGTACGCCCATATGCCTGATTTATCCACTGTGTGTGAATGTGCTATTTATATGTGGTGTGAATTGGATAGAAAGTATTTTTTTCTCAACCGTTCCAAGCAATCATTTGCCATCGCTAACAGTAAGAGTAGTAGGCCCTTTTTGTAGTTCTTAAAAAAGTGGAAAAATATCTGGCCAGTGAGAAATTAGTTGAAAATCCATTTCATCATGCACAGGTCATCTTCAAAGCATGATTCAAAACATGTCTTACATACACAGAGGTAGCCTACATCCTAATACCTCTACTTTAATGTAATGTCATGCAGAACCCAACCGCTGAATCCAGGCTGCAGGGTAGGCTACAATGACGAGATTTGCAAGGGGGCCAACATTTTCTAGTGTTAGATTGGTCTGAGTGATGCAGGCATGGACAGACATAACAGGGAAGAACCAGGTCGAAAATAACACCTTTTAATTTGTAATTTCCAAAAAGATCGTAAGAAACTGAAAGCCAAAATTCTGTGACAAATGGTAAATGGACTGCATTTATATAGCGCTCTTCTACTCATAGAGCACTCAAAGCGCTTTACAGATGATTGCCTCAGACATCTACCCATTCATACACAACCTACGTCTGTCGCATAGTGCCACGACGCTTAACACTAAATTACTCTAATTTGATGCAATCAAAAAATGTCAAACTGTCCTGGTTAGTAACGATAGATGTGAAATTAAAAAACTAAACACGTGAAACCAAAGACAGACTTGGCCATTAAAGTTTAGTCGGGGATAAAAATAACTGTCATGGCTTTTAAACGCACACTTTTTACTGTCGGTGCTCTGGGGGCAGGGCTGGCGGCCGCGGTCCGTTGGCCTTTTGCTCATCGGTTTTCGGGCGGTCCACTGGTGAGCCTACAGACAAACGGCCCACTGTTTTGCGACTTGCTTAAAAAAAAATCTTTATTCATTATAACTATTCATTATACTCCATCAATTTTCACCAACCCTTACAGTTTTTATAGATGTTACCAGTGTGTAACATAGCTACGTCTTTAATTGACCAAGTCATTTTTCATCTTGAGAGCCTGTGCCATGACCTTCTGCTTAGCGGCTGATATTTTAACTTTTATAGACTATGCCAATAGCCTGACGATGTCATACTCATAATTCTAGTCAGAATATGAGTCTGATACCGCTCCGTTGGACTGTGATTATGGGGCGTGTTTCAACCGAACCAGGAAAAAAAATGCCTCTTCGCTCAATTGGATATATCTAGAACCAATCAGAGCAACGTAGTATGACCATAACGTAGACCATGGGGCCAGCTGATACATTAAACTTTTACCGGATCCCGTAGGAAGGACGGCAAAAACATCTTTTCGATCGACAAATGCCTTGTTTGCGTTTCTCTGTTCCTCTTTCAAAATGAATGTGCTGTCAATGTCTTCTAAAACAGACTCGAATTTCCACATTTCAGCTCTCCAACGGCAGCCATGTTTGTTGAAAACGAATTCACCCCAAAAGCTCTTTGGTGACGTGGTTGATTACGTTAGGGTTGATCATCTGTCCATCATCGTATAAAGCCCGCCCTGACAATTTGATTGGTCTATCTATCTCCTCACAGATTTTTGTGAGGAGATAATTTCTCCCCAACGGAGCGACACCAGACCGAACTTCCCGACCAAAAAAATTGTGGGCGTGGCTAAGTTCGTCTGGCATCCAGGCTACTATGCCAAGGATAGGATTTGGAAATTCCAGTTATTTGAAAATGTTATTTTCTTAATATCGATGCCCAGTAAAGATGTCCCAGTACGGGCCAGTGGGGTGCCGACCAAATTGTTGACAAATTATGTGATCACTGATCGCTGTTTTGGAACATTAAGTTACGTTAAGCCTTTTCCTTATAACGGGCATCAATTGAGTAGTGGGGACTACAACTCCCAGAAAACCTGTGCCGTGTTGACCAGCAGTTTTGCACAACGTCACCGTGCGCGCGCGTCTACAACTCAGCCCGAAGGCTATTTAAAAGGATTACACTATTTTGACGTGTATGCATATGGCGGAATTTATGCTTGTTTAAAAGCATGAATTGTTATATTAACGATAAAGTTACAAGGTCATATTACTTATCATACATGTACGTCGCACCGACTGCTATTATAGCAAGTAGCTACCTCCTTGCAAGCGCGCAAGACCTTGCATCAAGGTAACTGTCATCGGGTCCAGTTGCTTTGAACACTAGCTTTGCTACAGATTCGCCTTGGCAAAAATGATGGCCTTTCCAGAATGGCGGTTGTCCCTGAAGCTAATGGACCAGCCGTCCATCCCCAAGTCAGTGCTGCAGTTTCCCGAGAGCGAGCCCGGGGACGTTCCTCCTGGAGGGTATCGCGTCGCGACGCTGAAGCAGCTCGTGTCTGCGCAGTTACCTGATGCCGTACCAGACCCCGACCTCATAGGTTGGCAAGTATCCTGTGTACAATGTCACACCGTGATTGCTCTGTGATGCTACTGCATTACAGTCAGAAACCAATTAAAGTATGTGTAGGAGTATGGCCCATAATCTCTTGCACGCTATGACACACAATGACCTAGATCACATCATGCTCTGTCCACTTTCCTTAATTATTAGTATATTCACATCTTAAGTTTCTAAAGTCAAATGTGACCCACTGGATGTTTTCCCGTAGATTTGGTGTACTGTGGCAGAAAGCTAAAAGATGATCTGACATTAGACTCCTATGGGATTGAATCAGGCTCTACAGTGCACATCCTGAAGAAGTCCTGGCCAGAACCAGTGGCCCAACCAGGTAAAGTGTGAGTGATGCGGCCCGTCTCTACTCCTTCTTGTCACCCTCTTTACACCTCTTATATATTACCGTATAGCCTGAGATATATGCATGTTCTTCCTGATAACTTATAGCCTGAGATATATGCATGTTCTTCCTGCTACTATATTACCTTATAGCCTGAGATATATGCATGTTCTTCCTGATATTTTATAGCCTGAGATATATTCATGTTCTTCCTGCCTTTTTTTAAGAGCCCGTTGACAGAGCAGCAGCAGCCAGGGAATTCCGTGTTCTGCAAGCAGCCATTCACACAAGCACGGCTTACAGAGACTCGGTAGGGAACACACACACACTCACACACACACACACTCACACACACACACACTCACACACACACACACACACACACACACACACACACACACACACACACACACACACACACACACACAAACTCACTCACTCACAGGTGAACGAAACTAAACAGTGTTTCTTGGAAACATGTGATGAATTAGGATAACAACAAGGTTTAGGCTATGCTAGTGCTTTGTGTGTGTTAGGAACACGTATTCAAAGGTCTTCTGTTCCGCAGGTGTTTAAAATGCTGAATAATAAGGAGTCTTTGGATCAGATCATAGTAGCGACGCCAGGGCTCAGCAGCGATCCTGTTGCTTTGGGTTAGTAGAGCTCAACTATGTAGCTGGCCATGGGCAGTCACATGTACTTTTAAATGTACTTTTTACATACAACTACAGTACAGACTAAAAGTAGATTCATAAACATCATTTAGAATGAAACATGAAAGTGTAGTACAGCTTATTGGCTAGCATTGCTCTTGTCTAAAAATATTTTTGTTTTCAGGAGTGCTTCAAGATAAAGACCTATTTGTGCAATTCACTGACCCAAACATGCTTGATGTGTGAGTTGGATTACTATTGGAAAACAATGCTGCCAATACAAGATAATTATTTTGGACATATAGTATGTAAACACAGAAGATATCCAACACTAGACTTTTTGTCATAATACACACATTTGTGATAACTAAGCTATTGCAGTATCATTATAATAATGTAAATATCACTGTAGTAAGGTTCTATAGCTCTGCAGTCTTAGTGTGTAACACTCTCCTTCTAATTTCCTAACTGAATGGCAGAGGGAGGAGAGAGAGGATACTGAAATGGCTGTTGTGTATCCTGAATGGAAATATATTCAGAGAGAGAGAGAGAGAGATAGAGGGGGAGAGAGGGAGAGAGAGAGATGGAGAGAGAGGGAGAGGGAGAGGGGGGAGAGAGGGAGGGGGAGAGAGAGAGGGAGAGGGGGGAGAGAGGGAGAGGGAAGTACTGAAATGGTTGTTGTGTGCCCAGGCTGATCAGCTCACACCCAGCGCTTGTGAACGCCATCATTCTGGTGCTGCACTCGGTGGCGGGCAGCGTGCCAACCCAGCAGAGCGCCTCCTCCTCCAGGAACATCTCCTCAGGTTCCTACGGCGACATGCCAGGTGGGGAAGCACAGTCTGCGGGGTGGGGGAGGACACAGGCGGTGCTGCCTCAGACATCAGTGGTGCTCAGTGAGGTTATTCAGAGGCACTCGTGCTGCTTTTGGGGGAGTCAACATTTCTGAAGCCCTTTTGTAATAAGCGTGTCATTAATAAAAGAAAACATTAAATATCCTAAAGATGGACGTGAATGGCAGTATTGTGGAAACATTTTGGCATTCATGTGGGCCACCTCAAATAAACCGGGTACCCTGTCAGACATTGGCACAGTCAGCCAGTAGAACAAGCTCAGTTGGCAGGCTGCTCATTAATATAAATAAAACCACAACACTAGCTCACAGGCCTGGTGTCGTTCTGGCCTCAACTTCCTGCCTGGCACACGTACTGCTGACAATATGGCCAGTCCTTAGTCCAAAGAAGAGGATGGATGAAGTACACAAGCAGATCAAGTCTAAAGTGAATGTGAATTCTTTGATTATCTGTCCTCTCCTGCACCCTATGTTTAGGTTTATAACCTGCTTGCACTTCTGAAACCCTGAAACAAACACTGAACACCACTGAACATTGAATGGGGTTCAGGCACTGGGCTCTGTAAGGCGCCTTGAGAAAATTGCTTTGGCACTATATAAATAAAATTGAATTGAATTGAATTGAATTGAATTGAATTGAATTGAATTGAACACCATCGGCCTCTTGAGTTCCTGAATTATATTTGAGGTAACTTTTATGTCTTTCAGTGGTTATATTCAATATCCCTGGGAATACAGGGCAAATTTAGCTTGGCAAGTTGTTTACACATTTGAGGCACTTCAAGCACTTAATGTAATGTTCATTGTTTTACAGGGGGATTTCTGTTTGAAGGTTTGTCTGACGATGAGGACGACTTCCAGTCGGTAATCTTTTTGCAGAAAACTCAATTTTTATTCCACAGGAAACTTATGAGGATTACAACCTGTGATAATGGCATTGTCTTTGTGTAACATAGTAACTCCGGTACATTTCAGGGCAGTCGTGGTGGTCCTTCCACTAGCGCGGGGGCCTCGGCGGGGATACGTCCGGTGACGCTGGGCTACAGTGGGGCTCTGGGTCCCAGGCCCATCACCCAGAGCGAACTGGCCACTGCCCTGGCCCTGGCCAGCACTCCAGAGAGCAGCGCAGCCACTCCCACCACTGGCAACCAGGTACTGACAGACATCTGGACCATCCAATAGTGGATGCTCTACGACTCAAACTCATGCATTAGGAAATACAAAGCTCTTGAAATGAATCTCTCTCTCTCTCTCTGAGGACCTCTATTATATGGCAACTAAAGTCCTCATTCTCTTTAAATCTATAATGAAGGACCCGAAGTTTTCATGCTCTTAAAACCCTCAGTAAAGGACCAGAGGTTCTCATGTTCTTCAAACCCATAGTAAAAGAACAGGGGTTCTGACACTCTTCAAACCCATAGCAAAAGAACAGGGGTTCTGACACTCTTCAAACCCATAGTAAAGGAACAGGGGTTCTCATGTTCTTCAAACCCATAGTAAAAGAACAGGGGTTCTGACACTCTTCAAACCCATAGTAAAGGAACAGGGGTTCTCATGTTCTTCAAACCCATAGTAAAAGAACAGGGGTTCTGACACTCTTCAAACCCATAGTAAAGGAACAGGGGTTCTCATGTTCTTCAAACCCATAGTAAAAGAACAGGGGTTCTGACACTCTTCAAACCCATAGTAAAGGAACAGGGGTTCTCATGTTCTTCAAACCCATAGTAAAAGAACAGGGGTTCTTACACTCTTCAAACCCATAGTAAAGGAACAGGGGTTCTCATGTTCTTCAAACCCAGTAAGGGAACAGGAACAGGGGTTCTCATGTTCTTCAAACCCATAGTAAAGGAACAGGGGTTCTGACGCTCTTTAAATCCATAGTTAGGGAACAGGGGTTCTGACACTCTCTAAACCTGCAGTGAGGGAGCAGGGGTTCTGAGGCTGTGTAACCCAGTGGGTGTTTGCGTGTTCCCGCTAGGGCCCCTCCTCAGGTGAGTCTCCTGCTCCTGCTGGGACCCCCATCACCAACGACCTGTTCAACCAGGCGCTGCAGCAGGCCTTACAGGTGTCCAGCATGTCTTCTCTGCAGGTGAGCTTCATTCCGTTTGGTAAAAATACAATACATATGAGATATAGGAAACTGCATATGCATCACGGTTTCGGAAATAAAAAAGCTGCAATTTTTATGGATCGTGTTGTTTCAAGGACAGCATTCTCTTAGTGTGTTAAGGAGTCCCGGGCCCAGCTGTGTGTGCTCTCTGTGTGTGCAGAACCAGTGGCAGTCCCAGCTACAGCAGCTGAGGGACATGGGCATCAGGGATGAGGAGCTGATCCTGCGAGCGCTGCAGGCCACAGGAGGAGACATCCAGGCTGCCCTGGAGCTCATCTTTGCTGGGGGGGCACCTTGAGCCGTCCCCCCCCCACCTCTGCCCCCCTGCCCACGGACACAAGCACCATCCTTACCACGACCACCACCAGTACAACTAACACAAACGCTGCCTCTTGTTGGTTTTTCCGAACACTCTTTGTTCTTATCACATGAGCACGTGAGGAAAGTCGGCCTGTCACTGTAACAGTGCTGTATGTAGCGGGCACCAGTAGCAGTTTCGCTACAGCAATCTGTTATGCATATGCCACACCAGTACAGTGCCACCAGTATATATTCGATGTTTGAAAGGGCAGGGCAGTGATAGAACAGTAATATGCATGTTGAAAAAGACAGTGTTTCCAATGTCACTGTTTTTATGCATCTTGGTTCGTTGTTTCAGGTTTTTTGTTTTTTTAATCACTTGTTTACATTGACCAGTCAGAAGCAAGATGCATAGGCCATAACATTGAGAAACTACCTCGTTGGTGAAGGGTTAGAAGCCTTTTTATTCTTTGGAAAAAATTATAATTTATGTGAGAACTACTTTGTGGCCCCCAGTATTACTTCGAGGTTAGTGCACTTTATTTGCACATTTAACTCAAGTGTAAATAATTGTATTGAATAATTAATAGAATGAAAATTACATTAGAGAGTAATCTTAATTTTCCTGCAAGTGTAGTTTTAATGAAACTTCATAGTAAATAAATGAATTGTTAACTTATGACTTGATTTTGCAAAGTAGTTGGGTAGGGTCAGCTTATTTTGGGCAATATTACACACTCATCCCAGGACTGGAGCATCATACTGCATGTTACTATTATGTATGTAAAGCAATATTTATCTGGCATCCGTTCTAAGATTAGATCTTCCATTGTGTCGGCCTACATGTAGTAAAAATCCTGTCTGTTAAATTGTGTATTTTCACGTTTGGGCTAATGTTCATACGGTCTGTAAGATCTGAGAAATACTGAATAAAGTCCATGGTGAGAGTTTGCCTGTCTACTGGAACGTTTATGCCTCCATCAAGCAATGCAAGGTCTGGATCAGACTCGATTGCGCGGTCGCAGTAGTTTGCAACTTCCCCCCTTCCCCGCGGGTTGGCTGGAGATGAGTGGAAGATGTCGGTATCGGGGCTCAAGGCCGAATTAAAGTTTCTGGAGTCAATTTTTGACCAAAATCACGAGCGTTTCAGAATTATCGATTGGAAGCCAGATGAACTCAGCTGCCAGTTCAATGTGACCGGGGAAAAGCTCCTGATAATACATTGCAACATCACGGTAAGATGACAGAGGATGAGGGTATCCTAGAGTTTGTTGGTTTGAGCGTCAAGCTAGCACCAAGCTAGTTAGCTAGCCAGCCAGCCAGCTTGCTGTTTTAGGCCCGATTTGCGAAAAAGTCAGACCAGTTGATGTATCGAGTGAGTTAACCGTTGTCAAAATAACAATAGCGTATTTTATATATAGGTGCATCGCCATCTTCACAGTATATTGACAGTTGTAGTATTAGGCATGTCGTAGTAATCTTTGGTGGTATGTCTATAGCAGTTGCTTACTTGAAAGCCATGGAATCAACTCGGCTCGTTAGTATGCTGCGATCTGGTAGGAATAATGGGTTGGGTAACAAGTCTAAACTTTTATCCAGCATGAAAATAAGCAGCTTCAATAGTACACTGTAAACTAACGGTACTAAGTTTTAGTAAGGCAAACTGGTAAGACGACCATGAAGTCCAACCTGATGTCTCCAAAATTCAGCTAATATTCCTAGCGAGCTACGTTGAATCCAAGAGT
>NC_045154.1:15280380-15355380 GCF_900700415.2 Clupea harengus | reverse complement strand
ACAGACCACACCACACACGTGACAGGGGAGCCCAGTACTGCAACCCTCACGGTGTCAGGCTGACTGACTGTGTTCTCTCTGCTGGGTTGTGCAGCTGCTCCAGCAGCTGAAGAGGCTCATCTGTGACCTGTGCCGCCTCTACAACCTGCCCCAGCACCCTGATGTGGAGATGCTGGACCAGCCCCTCCCTGCTGGACCCATCAGCCAGGAAAAAAAGGTGTGTGTGTACTCGCAGCACGAACAGGTACACGTGTATTCGCAGCACAGACAGGTACGTGTCTACTCGCAGCACAGACAGGTAAGACAGAAAGGTGCATGTCTACTCGCAGCACAGACAGGTAAGACAGAAAGGTGCATGTCTACTCGCAGCACAGACAGGTAGGACAGAAAGGTGGGTGTCTACTCGCAGCACAGACAGGTAGGACAGACATGTACATGTCTACTCGCAGCACAGACAGGTAGGACAGAAAGGTGGGTGTCTACTCGCAGCACAGACAGGTAGGACAGACAGGTACATGTCTACTCGCAGCACAGACAGGTAGGACAGAAAGGTGCATGTCTACTCGCAGCACAGACAGGTAGGGAGGGGAAGGGCGAGACCCACAGAGTGCAACACTAGCTACACAATAAGGCTACTGAACGTATAAGCTACTGAATGTATTTTGCATAATGTGGAGATATATTCCTGAAGTGGCGCCTCCCTCCAAAAGCTACCACTGATGTTATTGAACCTGAGGCAACTGCTCCAGCTCCCACTGCTTTTATTGAACCTGAGGCTACCATCAGTACACCTCAGCTAACCGCAACAGCTACTACTGCCAAGGGGGGAGGGGGGATTTAGTGTGAGGTGGCTCACAACTGATGCTACAGTGCAGTGTTTGTAGAGCAAAATCATTTTCTCGTTACCTCGTCCGTTACAAAAGTCGAGGATATCAAGAGCCACCAGACCTCGCACTGCCCCAGGGACTGTTTGGCAGACTTTGAAGCTTGAGTCGTTTCAGTCAGCGTGAAATTACATGTGAAGGCAGCATGTTACAATGAATACAAATTATGTTATTTTGGTGGGTCTGGCCAGTAACTTTTTTCATTCACCACTGCCACTTTGGCAGGTAGGCCAAAAAGTTCTGCTTGTAAGACAGAAAGGCACAGTTCTTCAACCAGGACATTCTACCTGGTGGACAGAAAGGTATATTTCTACCTGGTGGACAGAAAGGTATATTTCTACCTGGTTGACAGAAAGGTATATTTCTACCTGGTGGACAGAAAGGTATATTTTTACCTGGTGTCTCTGCAGCTAGAACATGAAGCTGGTAGTTGTCCTGCGTTATAGACAAACAAACCAAACATACCAAAACCTAACCATCTCTGCTCTTCAACTGCCAAACAGCTTTGCCATGGCCACTTGCCTGCCAACAGCCGATTGTGCGGTTCGTGGATTATTGCGCTGTGACTGACGCATCTCTGCGGTGTAAAAATGCCATGTTGTTTTTGGGCACCGCATTGCACCGCTGGAGGTGGCCAATTGTAGCATGATGTGTAACTCGTGTTGAAATATAGCGGCGTTCGGGAGGTGTTGTTTACTTGTTGTTGTTGTGTTCTCCTCCGGTGCTTGTCAATGTAGTTGGTCATTTCATACGCCAATATTAACTTTGTTAGGAGTCACTCATACCAGTGCGCCTAAATATTTGTTCACGTCCGCATACCGACATTTTTGCTCGCATGCATTGAGTGAGATGGTCGCACTGTTCAGCCCTGCACCAACGTCAATGGTGTGATCCACAAAAGACACATGCTGATGCTGCTTTGGGAAGTGGTGTGCGCTGATTGGATGAGTGGAATGCTACGGCTCACTCTTGTATGACTTCTGTAGAGCATGTGTTCTAGACCAGTAAATTAAACCGTATCATGGCCGCGCACAGGCATTTTTATGAACTTGATATTCATCTGCACAGGACTTTTATGAACTTGATATTCATCTGCCCAGGACTTTTATGAACTTGATATTCATCTGCACAGGTCTTTTATGAACTTGATATTCATCTGTATTTTGTGATTTCTCAGCATGGGACCACTGACACCTCAGAAGAGGAGGAGGAAGATGACATGGGAGAGGTGTTTTTCCTTATTCATTATATTTGACCTGTTCCTCTGAACCTACTGGTTATGATGACCTAGTATTGGGTTAGAACGCTAAAACTGCAACTGCAAAATGGTTAAAGAATGGGATCCTATCTCTGTAGGGATCCTTTCCATGTGCTCAGACCCTTATAACAACATTAAGAGCCTGTCAGTGGCGAAAAACAAACAGTTTATTTTGACATTCTGTCTGTCTTGTAGGGCTGTTTTGCGGTTTCCGCCTTTAGCGTTCTGACTCAATACTGGACCAATTTTGTCCTTTATCTGTAAGGTTATGTGTTCGTAGTTGGGGTTGCACAGAGTACTTGAACTTTCATGTACTCGAGCAGTTGCATCAATTCTCGAATTTCTACATTACCATCGAGTACTCATTAATCACATGAAGCTAGATGTTTTCCGGTTAGAGCCCTTGGTAAACAAGAGGAAGGATGGCGACAGCAGAAAAGGATAATTCAATTGATAAAACAGAAAATGAAAAAAATTCTTTCCCAACTGTCGTAATAAAATAAACATGCAACAATTTTGAGTTGTGGATGGATTTGGTAAGGATGGCTCTAACATTGAGTCTGTCATGTAATAGAGTAGGCTGCTCTGCTAACACGGCTAAACAAATTGATTTTGTTGAAAAATAATTGCAAGAAAAGGTGCAAGCCAACATGACTAATTACATTTTTGAATCGGTTTGGCTTACTAGTGATGACCAGGTTTCACCAAATCCACAAAGAAAACCAGCCGTTATATATAAACACAATAACAACACTTATTGGAAAAACACACTTTGTTGACTGAACCTGGGCCGCTGTAGAACATTAAAATATCGTCGGTAATCATCCATGCCAAGTGTTCATATCACTTCATTAATTTGCAAGACGGCTCCCGCATGAACTCCATCCCCACACCCTTCCGACCCCAGTGCCTGAGCACTCCGTCTTCCATAGCGAGTACTCGATTTATAAAGTTATGTTCTGGTGCAACCACTAGTGTGTAGCCTAGTGGCACTGTGTGTGTGTTTGTGTGCAACCTGTATGGCACCAGGACAGTGAAGAACTTGACCACTGAGAAATATTTGGAAAAAATAAATAAAAGGCAAATTGACCTGTGTGTGTGTGTGTGTAACATGCAGATGACTTTGTGTGTAATCTGGTTGGCAGCAGGACATAGAAGACCTTGACCACTACGAGATGAAGGAGGAGCCAGCAGAGGCCAAGAAGTCTGAGGACGACGGCATCGAGATGGAGAACCTAGTCATTCTGGAGAAGATCCGCAAGAACCAGAGACAGGACCACTTAAATGTAAGAACACCAGGCAGATGAGATGTTTTACGCCCACGTTACCGGAGGACGGGGTCACTGTTGGTCTCTCCTCGCCTTTCAGATCGGCCACTAACCAAACTTCTTTCCCTCCGATCCGTCAGTCGAGCCTAAGTCTTCAGTCAATATTATGGATGTTTAAGTTAAACTTATATCCATATAATTATGTTAAAGTAACTTCGGATGTGAGTTTGTGATTAATGGTGATTTTCAGGAATCAAATGTATGCTTAATATAAAATCCTGTAAACTTTTGGACACCGGGGGGGCTGTTTCAGCTTGTCTGCTTTGAACTGGCAGACTGTTTCCTCAGGCAAGAACATTATCATTCATGAATTATCCCTCGAAGTACAGCAGAAGCAGTGTCCTCATCACCAGCTTGGTTAAGAAAGTTGAGTTTGCCAAGTGTGTTCAGATTATCCCCGTATCCTTTTACAGTTTAGTTTCAGACTGAGCTGGGATCTTATTGATATCTTGTCAAGATGGATTCATTGCATTAACCCTTAACACAGGGTTGCTCATGCTTTGAGGATATCCAAGATGGATTAATTGCATTAACCCTTAACACAGGGAGGCTCACGCTTTGAGGATATCAAAGATGGATTCATTGCATTAACCCTTAACACAGGGTTGCTCCCACTGCCTTACTAGTACAGAAATATGTAGGCATGTGCCACTCTTCCAGTAAATCTTCCAGTTGCTGAATTGGGCAGTGATGGTTTGTGATTGGCGCATGCAAATGTTCCTTGTCAGAGAAGAATATGTCACAACGCTTGAATCCAAAATTCACGTCTCAGCAGAACGTTTTATTCAATGCTGGAGTTTAAGACAACCCTCCCGATTGCCGACTTTCCACCGCCAAACTAGGTCCCTTGGTGATATGGTGTCTTGTTCTACACCACACCAGTTTGACCTCACTGATGCATATGTTGTGTTGTGTTCCAGGATGCTGGTTGACCTCTGTTTGACCTCACTGATGCGTATGTTGTGTTGTGTTCCAGGGTGCTGATTGACCTCTGTTTGACCTCACTGATGCATATGTTGTGTTGTGTTCCAGGGTGCTGATTGACCTCTGTTTGACCTCACTGATGCATATGTTGTGTTGAAGGGTGCTGATTGACCTCTGTTTGACCTCACTGATGCATATGTTGTGTTGTGTTCCAGGGTGCTGATTGACCTCTGTTTGACCTCACTGATGCATATGTTGTCTTGTGTTCCAGGGTGCAGTGTCAGGCTCGGTTCAGGCATCGGATCGTCTCATGAAGGAGCTCAGGGAGATCTATCGATCACCGAGTTTCAAGTCAGGTGAGTCTTCAAGAACTCTGAGGAGATCTATCGATCACTTAGTTAGATCAAAGTCAGGATAGTCTTATATCCTGTTAAATGAACATGTTTATCCAAGGTTAAACTATCCAAAATCTTCCCAGGAGTTAACCCTATCTGTGACAGGTGTAAGCAAGCACCGGCCACTCTTTATCACACATTTTGGTCCTTTTCTAGTTTGACAGCATTCTGGTCCTCAATATTTGAGGTATACTCAGCAATCTCAGGTTTAACTATAGATCCCTGTCCTTTCATTGGCCTTTTTGGTGGACCGGCAGACGATCTCTCTCTGCAAAAGGCACAATTAAATAGTTTAGCCTATTCCTCCCTTTTGGCACGCCGACTTATTCTTTTGAATTGGAAGAGTGACCAACCCCCTTCCTTTGGCAGATGGGTCTGTGATGTAATGTTTTTTCTTAAGCTTGAAAAAATTAGATACACTGTAAATGGTTCAATAGGGAAATTTGACGTCGCATGGCGTCCATTTATTTTATATGTCGAACAAATGACAATGCACCTTGAATAAGTTGTTATGTACTACATAGGTAACTAACCACTCTGGACTTCTTTTTTTTCCCCCCTTGTTTTATTTTGTGGTGTTGTGTCTGTTTGCTTGTCCCGGTGTTATTGTGTCAACTGTGTTTGTGTTTGAAAATCTCAATAAATATACATTGAACAAAAAAAAAATGAACATGTTTATTTGTGTTCATCATATTAATGATTTTAATTCGTTTTTACAGGGATCTATTCAGTGGAGCTAGCCAATGACAGCCTGTATGAGTGGCATATCAAGCTGAAAACGTAAGTAACTGGTCATGGCTGAATGTAAATAGTCAGGAAGTCGTATGCATTTGTCTACAGGAAGGTCTGTGTTGAGTTCTTGTCAAGTGGGTGTTTGTGTTTACTTTTGCAGATTCAGATGCTGACTTGCATTAAACAGAATGACTGTAAAAGCCTTAATCATGTTTGTGTTTTTGCATCTGCAAATTCACAAGTAACTGACTTGCATTAAACAGAATGACTCTAAAAGCCTTAATCATGTTTGTGTTGCTGTTGTTTTTCATAGGGTGGACCCTGATAGCCCGTTACACAGTGACCTGCAGGTTCTAAAGGAGAAGGAAGGCGTGGACTACATCCTCCTTAACTTCTCATATAAAGTAGGTTCCTCTGTTTGGACATGTCTTTTAAACATCCCCAACAATCCCAGAGGTGCCAAAGAGTGAACTGTTGGCACAAAGGATGGGAACCTTTTCAGTTCACTAGTTCCTAACTTTAAAAATGTTCCCTGTGGTGATGGTTGTTTTTGTTGACAGGATAATTTTCCGTTTGATCCACCGTTTGTGCGGGTTGTGTCCCCCGTTCTCTCCGGAGGGTAAGTGAAGAAGTGAAGTGAAGTGAAGCTCACGTGGGCTGGCCGCTCTCAGGAGCATTCTAGAAACTTCAGGAAATTCTAGGAACTACACCCGCCCTTTCTGTCCTCCCCTTAGTTCTAACGTTCATCCTCTGGGCCTAGTGTTCAATCCACACATTTACTCACAGTTAACGTTTATCCTCTGGGCCTCGTGTTCACTCCACACGCATGAAACCGTTTCTGTCTCAGTCCTTACTGGACCCGTGGAGATGTCTGAAACTGGTGGTGTGTTTAGCTATGATCTCTCTGTTGCAGTTACGTTCTTGGTGGAGGGGCCTTGTGTATGGAGCTTCTCACTAAACAGGTTTGTGTTTACCATGACTTAGCTCACATCATCTTTAAATGAAATGTCTCACCATCTTAAAGATCTTAACATACAGCTTACTGGTCATAGTCGAGCTTACAGTTCATAAGCACAAAAAACAGCACTATAGTCATTATATAGACTATAGACACTTTAAAAGCGTTGGCTTTCTGATTCCCGCCTGATCCTCCCACTCTTCTGCGTTGACTTGTATGCTTGTATTACCCCACCCCTCTGCGTGGACTTGTATGCTGCTTGTATTACCCCACTCCTTGCACAGTTTTATCCTCAGCAACTGCTCATAGGATTTATTCTGTTGTTAAAATTCCACCAGCAGTTTTGGGCATTTTTGTTTGGGTCACTAAGGTCCTGTCTGGTTAACGCTCTGGATCTCTCCATCTCTCCCCTTGTCTCTCCCTCCCTCTCTCTCTCCAACTCTTCCCTTGTCTCCCTCCCTTGTCTCTTTCTGTCCCTCTCTCTCCATCTTTGTCCTTGTGTCTCTCAGGGCTGGAGTAGTGCCTATTCCATAGAGTCTGTCATCATGCAGATCAACGCTACCTTAGTGAAAGGAAAAGCTAGAGTCCAGTTTGGAGCCAATAAGGTGAAGGTGAAATTTTGCGACTTCTCATCCACAAACACCTTCTTTTAGCAAAATTTCAATTTGAGCATGCTTTTGTGTGTTTTGTGGCCGCTGGTTCATTTATAACAGTATATAACATATTATTGCAGCATATAAAAAAATGTATAGAACGTCTTGTTTTTATGTTTGCTTCTTTCATTTTGTATAAATGTCTATACATTTGGCCAACATTGTAAACTGAGCAGTGTAGTTTTCCACGAGTGTTTCTCTGTGTTCTTGAACCCTGTGCCTGTGTGTGTGTGTTTCTCTGTGTTCTTGAACCCTGTACCTGTGTGAGTGTTTCTCTGTGTGTCTAATGTGGTGCTGCTCCAGTCATAAATGCTGTGTTTAACATTCGTGTCGCCCTCTCCTACAGAACCAGTATAATCTTGCCAGAGCACAGCAGTCCTACAAGTCCCTGGTACAGATTCATGAAAAGAATGGTAGGTCATTTCGAGGTTTGGATTTCTACAAGTGCTTGAGTAATACTAAACAGAATTTGGATAAACACTCATCCTAATGGATTATGCAGATTTGCATATAATGATCCTGATCTTCGCCAGTGCCTTGTGATTTTGTATTTTACGTAGATGTCCTTATTATGCACACCATTTTTTTAAATGGCAACAGTGATGAAGTTTGGAGAGTAGAGTGTTTGTTTTAAGTGTCAAATTGTGAATTCAATATCTTGGGGAATTTTCACATTATCAATAAACTCCTAATTAATCCTAAACTCAGAAGTTAAGCATTGGGTTCTCTTGTGGCACGCTGCTGGCGTTCCAGGTTCTGTTTGAAGTTAAGCATTGGGTTCTCTGGTGGCACGCTGCTGGCGTTCCAGGTTCTGTTTGAAGTTAAGCATTGGGTTCTCTGGTGGCACGCTGCTGGCGTTCCAGGTTCTGTTTGACATGTTGTCATTTCTTGTCTTTGTCTCCTCCTCAGGCTGGTACACTCCTCCAAAGGAAGATGGCTAAAGTTAGGGCCTCTAGGAGCACAGGTTTTCAGGTCAAACCTTATGCTTCTTTTCTTTCAGTTTTGTCTTTCCTCTTTTATTTTTTTTGTGTCGTATTTCCCTACTTCACTGACTCTTCACTGGGAGCGAGGGAACCCCCGCTGTCTCTATGGAAACCAACTTCCATTGTGTTGGTTGAAATGGCTGCTGCTCTCTCGTCACCTCTGGCTCAATGAGGACCAGGCGTTTGGGCAAAGGTCAGAGGTCAGACCTCATCTCCTCCTCCGCTCCTCCGCCTGGCCAGTATTCAGTAGCGACTGGGAGAGCAGGAGCTGTGGAGACTGGCCGTCCTCTTCCCTATCGACGTTTGAGACTTCCCATTTCCGGTGTGGGGTGGTGGGCTTGGAGTGATGGCCACTCGGTCAGGAAAGAAGGTCACTGCCACAGCTCTGGATTCTCTCCTGTCTTTGGGACGGCGGGGTTCACTGAGAACCAACGCTTCGGATGCTGTGGGGACGCGCTGCATTGGCCGGCCCCTCCAGAGACACTGGTCTGGTCTTCTCTGAGGCTCGGACTGTGTGTGAAATGTTCTGGTACATATTTTTGACATTGTTACGGGACTATTATATACTTGTATTGTACTCTCCATTGTCTTAATGATCATAGTGTTGACACCAATCATGAAGTGGAGAGAGAGAGAGAGAGAGAGATGGCGTGATGACTTCAGTTTATATTCAGTTGAGTAGCCGAAAGCTCATCTATTCTCGCTAGCTTTTAGCATGTAGCTAATCCCGCAAAGACACACAAGCACGGGCTTCAGAAAGCCGAGTGTTGCATTGTACCATAGCTAAAAATGACCCCTGCACATGTGCGTGTGTGTGACATTAATCAGATTTTAATAGTAATACTGAGATGGAAACGTGTGTGTGTGTGTGTGTGTGTGTGTGTGTGTGTGTGTGTGTGTGTGTGTGTGTGTGTGTGTGTGTGTGCGTGTGCGTGCGTACGGAGAATGACTGGGAACCTGGCTACTCGGCTTCTCAGGAGTATGCTTCACTCCCGGGATCTTCAGAGACTTACGGGCCTAGAGGCCGACGTTTGCGTCAGGCCTGGACACAAGCAGAGGAGGGGAGCTAGTTATGACCCTGTCGGCCCGTCTCGATGTGTTTGAATGTGGAATCTGTCTCATCCGTAGGCCCATCTAGAAGTCTCTCCATCTTGTTCTCTCATGTTCATCAATAAGGGTGGAAGGGTGTGCTGTATCCTAATATTCATAGTAATAGGCCAACTCATCACCACCTTAAACCCTCTCACTGGTGTAGTTCTGTACAGAAATATGGTTAAGCCTTATGTTTTCTGTTTTTGACAAGCATATCTGCTTGCTGCACTAATCTAATACATTAGAGTGGAGAGGAGAACTCCATAACAGGACACTTTTATCACAGTACAGTGTTAAGATGCACATTATACAAATAACAATAACTTGTTACATTGCTGGGTTAGGTTTGTTTTAGGACATTAAAACGTACAGCATGCATCATTGTCGTTTGAATTGCAGTTGGAGATGGAGAATCTTGTTGTTCACTGTTGCTTGGAGTTTAAAAGAAAACAAAAGACAAAGACAAAAAAAAAAAAAAAAGTGTGTAGAGAGGGCGCTGTCTTCAGACACCCCTCCATTTTCTTCTGTGGAACCTCAGGGTCAAGTTTAGCCTTTAAAAATGAACGCCATGCAAAGGGGGCTTCCTCCTCTCAGCACGAGCCTGCTGTTGCTGTCCTCACTGGAACCGCACACACACACACACACACACACTCACTCTGGGGCTGTGCTGGCGTCCATGGTCTCAAAGATAACTATACTCTTCATGCTTATTCTGTTTTTATTTCCAAATATGCTCTTTGACCGTCACCCCAGGAGTGAGAGGCATGATAAGTGCTTTTGTTCCTCTGGATTGGTATTTGCACAGTATGCTAAAAATGTGCCTCTTAGGTCAAAGTGGAAGATAATGTCATATCCAAACACTGAATTTAACCTTGTTGTACCATATGAGTTAAGAATATAATGTCTGTTGAGCCGGGTGTGAAAAGCTGTTTAATATTTCTTAGTGAGCTCTGGTTGACATAACAACATATCACATAACCTCATGGTAAAAACCAGCCACCAATGGCTGCCGGTTTGACCTTGAACTGTTCCCCATGATGATGACCTCTGAGTCTGATCCAGGAGGGATAAGTCTTCTGTGGAACTGACGGTGTAAAGATGGTGGTTGGTGAAAGTCTTTTTCAATGTTAGCCAAAACTAGCTGGGCAGCATAGCCTGGTCTCCTCTCAAAGCTCCCTTTTCATTGATCATATAATTCTCACATTTAAAGATTGTGCACCATCACCCTGTTTTAAAGCATATCAGCCAACCCCACAGGTATGTTGGACATTCTGGGAAATGGACCAGATTTCATCTTCCTCCATTTTTTCCCCAAAACTTTCATACAGGTTCTACAGGCTCCTGGGCCGTGGTGGTCATCTGAAAGCCCTCCTCAGAAATATAGGTCCATTGCTAGCTCGTCTTTAGTAACTGGGCAGTCTCTCTTCTGAAGTCCATGTAGACCAATTATGGAATTCTGATCAGGTGCCATCTATTGGTAGTTAAGCTGTTAAACTTTACACCGTGGGCATGTTCTGGGTTTGGCTTGTTTTTTTTTCTTTTCCATTGCAAGTGAAATTTTGACCATGTACAGAATTTGTAAACTTGTATCAAGTTTATGAATAAAGAATTTTACGATGATTCGCTTGTTCACTGACTTTCAATGAAATGTAGTTTGTTTGTGAAATGTGTTGTGATTTGAATTTGGTAAACAAAAAAAAATTCCTCGAGTGATATATTTTTAGTTTTTGTATTCATTCTAGTATCTTAATTTATTTGAAAATGAATGGTTCCTATAACAGAGCCATGGAACATTCAATGCTCCGGATTACAGTGGAATATAATCATTTCACTCTTCCCATAAAATTACATCATTCATTGTTAATTACAGCACAACCCAGAACTGCCAACTCCACTTCCTTGAGAAGCCCAGCGTAATCTCCAGTTCCCTCTCCGCTCCTCAGTCCCACCAAGCGCAGTCCCATTAGAGACCACGAGACTGAAATCATTTGTCAGTCCTACCAGGCTTAGCTCTGTTAATGAGATTCAAATCAGTCTTGATGATCAGCAAGTCTGTCATACAGACAAAAATCCCTCCCGCTGAAGAGTTGAATTTATTTTCAGTCCAGAACACTGTCAGCATAATTTGTGTGCCCTGTCCAGCTTCCTGTTATTATGAGGTTAAAGCGGCTAGAACTTAGGAGATGGCTTTACGATGAGCTACCATCATCATTTCTGATCCTGTCATCATAATTCGACCCCCCCCCCCCCCCCCCATAGTATTTTGATGTAAATGTTGATGTAAATGATAGCAATGCAGCGCTACCAGCTAACAGTAATTTTACATACCCATATGATGTCCTTTAGGAGTGTGGATTAAAAGAATTACGGGGAGGGAGGGCAGTCAAGTTTTCTGTTCTGTGCCCTAGATTCCACTCCATCAGGGTCAGAGCCCTGAGTGTATCATAAGATAGAGGACCAATGAACTCAGCTCTGTGTAAAAAGCGATTTCTCATTGACACTTAGGGTTTATATATCAAGCTGCATGGCAATGTGATTTCATCCACATCGTTATCTGGTCAGAGGGTTGCATTTCACTTCAGTAAGGCAATGGAACTGCTTACTGTCCTCCTCTGCCTGTCCCTTCGCCTAGCAAGTAAGTGTATTTCTTAATCACCTGTTTCGCACATTAACGGCTATCTCGTGTTGCAGAAGTTCTGTAGTCTGTCATAGTTACTCAGACCTCTGAGGGGAATGATGCCATGATTTATCACAGTGATGTTTGAATTGTGAAAACGGCCATGAAAACACCACATTGGGTTCTTCCGTGGCTTAATGCATTTCTGTGTAATGTGCAGTCTCACTAAGCTGTTGCAGACCTGTAACAGCACATCGGGTGACTGACAGACAGGTCTATAACGCCACATACAGGTGACTGACAGACAGGTATGTAACAGCACATGCAGGTGACTGACACACAGGTGTGTAACAGTACATCGGGTGACTGACAGACAGGTATGTAACAGCACATACAGGTGACTGACAGACAGGTGTGTAACAGCACATGCCATACAAGTGACTAGGTGTGTAACAGCACATATAGGTGACTGACAGACAGGTGTGTAACAGCACATATAGGTGACTGACAGACAGGTATGTAACAGCACATATAGGTGACTGACACAGGTGTGTAACAGCACATGCCATACAGGTGTGTAACAGCACATACAAGTGACTGACAGACAGGTGTGTAACAGCACATACAAGTGACTGACAGACAGGTGTGTAACAGTACATCGGGTGACTGACAGACAGGTGTGTAACAGTACATACAGGTGACTGACAGACAGGTGTGTAACAGCACATATAGGTGACTGACAGACAGGTGTGTAACAGCACATACAGGTGACTGACAGACAGGTGTGTAACAGTACATACAGGTGACTGACACACAAGTGTGTGTCCTCCAGGTGGCCAGAGTGCAGAGGAGCGCCTCATAAACTGGCTGCTAGGTAAAGATCGCTACAGCAAGCTCATCCGACCTGCTGCCAACCACAGCGAGAGGGTGACTGTCAGCCTGCAGGTGTCTCTCGCACAGCTTATCAGTGTGGTGAGTTGCCACGGTGACCTCCCTCGCCTTCCTTCTGACGTCCATCATTTTCATGCAAGGTTGAGTTTAGAAGGCGATTGTAATGATGGAAAAAAAACAGGGGTGTTAAAAAAGGGTGTGTTACATTTGTGAACGTTGGGATATGTTGATTTCAGTGTATTTCAAATTCTTGCATGTATTGGTTTTAGTAGGTGTCAATTTCAGTGTCTGTTGATTTTAACGTATCAGTTTCCTGCTGTTCTTCTATTGTTTTTAATCTGTAGAATGAAAGAGAACAGATCATGGTAACCAGTGTCTGGCTCACACAGGTTTGCATTTTGCTCTTAATTAGCATTTCAATTTGACCTAATAGCTAATGTTAAATTATTTTTCAATAACCTACTCTTCTGATGAGAAATTATCTGTATGTCATACTACCTGCCAGCAGTGGAATGCTAATGGTTCATTTGTGTTAGAGCTGGCAGGACTTCAGACTCACATGGGACCCCTCTAAGTATGAAGGAATCACAAAACTCAGAGTGCCCTCTAAGCATTTATGGCTGCCTGATATTGTTCTTTACAACAAGTACGTTACAACGAGTGCTTTCATTGTATTGAAATTGTATCTTGGTCGCTGGTTCTTCATACTTAGTCTTCTATGTTTCTCCGTTTCTTCCCTCCCAGTGCGGATGGAGAGTATGAGGTAAGGGTCTTCACCAATGCGATTGTGTTTGCCAGCGGACTGGTGTACTGGCTGCCTCCTGCCATTTATAAGAGCGCGTGCAGGATCGAGGTCAAGCACTTCCCTTTCGACAGGCAAAACTGCACCCTCAAGTTCCGTTCCTGGACATACGACCACACGGAGATCGACATGGTCCTCCGCGACAGGATGGCCGCCATGGACGACTTCACCCCCAGCGGAGAGTGGGACATCCTGGCCTTGCCCGGGAGGCGCACAACGAAGCCCACCGACCCCACCTATGTGGACATAACCTACGACTTCATCATCCAGAGGAAGCCCCTGTTCTACACCATCAACCTCATCATCCCCTGCGCGCTCATCACGGCCTTGGCCATCCTGGTCTTCTACCTGCCGTCTGACTGTGCGGAAAAGATCACCCTCTGCATCTCCGTGCTGCTGGCACTCACCGTGTTCCTCCTGCTCATCTCCAAGATCGTCCCGCCCACCTCCTTGGATGTGCCCCTTATCGGGAAGTACCTGACCTTCACCATGGTGCTGGTGACCTTCTCCATCATCTCCAGTGTGTGCGTGCTGAACCTGCACCATCGTGCCCCCAGCACACACAACATGCCCCACTGGGTCAGGCAGCTGTTCCTGGTCAGCCTCCCGACTCTACTCTTCATGAAACGCCCACAGAACTACTCCGCTGAACAGCGTCTTCGGAGGCAGAGGGCCCAGAGGGGTCGTCCCGCGCCCAGGACAGAGAAGGACTCGTGGGACTCGGCGAGCGCCACCACAACCTCCTCCAGCTCGTGGTCTGATTTGCTCAGCTCCAACACTGAGGTGGATGCCCAGGACCGCAGCTATGATTTAAAAAATGACGACATGCGGAGGTCCTCAGGGTTCGCCGGAGAACAGCTTAAGAGGACCGGACGTCCGCAGCAGCGTGGAAAACCTGAGCAGAACCCTACAGTAGATAGAGCACTAGAGGGTATCCAGTTTATTTCTGATCGTTTGGTTGGGGATGAGGAGGACCAGTTGGTAAGTTCCTTGAGATGAGAAAGAGATGTCCTGACAGGTTCCAAGTCTCAAAGCTATTTGTCAGTGAGGAGTTGAACTTTTGATAAAACAAAATATTAAGGATTCCAAAACTGAAAAAGTTTTGTTGTTTAACATGAGGTCCATACTTGAATTTTTAAGTTACATGTAAACATATGATCAAAATAATGAATAAAGCATAGATACATAAAATGAGTACACAGATGTTTGTGTGTCTCTACAGTAGTTGTGTCCAGCTTTACGGCCTTGGTCTCACGCATTTCACTGGTAGAGCAGATAGATGAAGTTGATATGAAACATGCTCAGAACCTTTGTGTACTATATTGACTCAGGAACCTTTGTGTACTATATTGACTCAGGAACCTTTGTGTACTATACTGACCCAGGAACCTTTGTATACTATACTGAGCCAGGAGCCTTTTTTGTGTGTTTTATAAGTACTCACTGGCTACCGTTATACTGACACGTCTCAACACTGCTCTTACTGAGCGAGATTCCTTCTCCTGTTCCCCCAACTCTCCAGGTCATCCAGGACTGGAAGTACGTGGCAATGGTGGTGGACCGCCTCTTCCTGTGGGTCTTCGTGATTGTGTGTGTGGCAGGAACCCTGGGCCTTTTCCTGCAGCCCTTCTCTCAGCCGCACATCGACCCCCTTCAGCTGACCAGCGACTGGACCAGCAGCACGTTTGAGGAAACCTAGCCTTGCGTAGTCAGACGCATACTGGTGCACACCTCTGGAGACTACTGTGTGGAAAGTGGACTAAATGTGGGAACAATTACAGAATTCATACCATTTTACATTGAGTTATTACGAGAGTTATTACACAGAGGATTATTATGTAAAATAAATTCCACCTTTCCCATTTTGTTGCCAATGTTGAAAAATTGTTTGCCCATCATTCTTTGTCCAACTTGCGTGTGCTTGGAGTGTTTGTTTTCCTCTGAGCAAGCAAAGCAAACAAGATTTACCTGAACATTCATTAGAGGTATATCTCTGGAAAATAACTGATAAAATGCAAGTAGCAAATGTCCAAATCTATATATCTAGACTTGTTGGTAAAATCCTGAGTCAGATGATTTTGTATTTTCTTTACACTTCATTGATGGTTCTCTCCCCAAAAAAAGTATGAATCAGTCAAGTTTACTAGAACTAAAATATGATATAAATTATAGCTGACATAAAGATTACCTTTGATAGAAAAATAAATATCGTGATAAAGCTGTGCGCTGAATTTGCGGGGAAACGTGTCCAATTTACAAGATGAAGCACTAAAAATCTACACTATGTAGCTCATTCTGATTTCATCAGTGAATTCTATGATGACCTGAATGCATAGATTGTTGGGTTGTAGGAGTAAATTTGGTATTATATTTACACGTGTGAAATTACAAATGTCTTGCATATTTGCAGCCCTCTGTTATTTCCAGTAGTCTCCCCTGTAAACCCACATGCTGTGATCAGCACTAACAAACGATGGAAATAAGAAAGTAAATACTGAACATTTAATCTAAAAAATGTTTACGATTTCAGTCGTTTCACTCATTCTGGTCTCACTGATTCTAAACATGGGTTTTTAACTTTGTGTATGCTAGGCTGTTCTATTATCGTGCCTTGTGAGTAACCTGAAGTTTTATGGCGACCTGTGTTTTATCTCTTTTCAAGTAGCCATCAATACATTCCATTGGGCGAATATCTTGTCCGAGCCTGTCACAGTGCCTGTTCAACCGCTTTCGTGCAGAATATCTGCGTCAGGGATGAAATTACAGTTTGCTCTTGGGTATCTGAAGCACCAGCGCAGATAATTCCCGGACGTGTTTGAAACCTTTCCCGCAGGAAGCTCCTGGTCATTACAGACTGACTGGTAGGCTAAAGAGGGGAGGGCTGTACTTCCGTCACTGAAAAACAAGTAGGGGGCGGTTGTCCCACTGAGGTTTTCGTGTAGTTCAATTTAAGTGATTACAATTCATCCTGAAAAACTTTCAAAACTCAGGCTCTCTCCCAACGGACACCTCTCAGTACAGGCTGGCCTCTGCAGGGTGAGCGTTACACTTCAAATCACTTTCACGTCTGCTATCCTGTCCTCAAGGTTTAGTTCTGGCTGGCTGCATCAAAGACGTTTTTTTTTCGCAAACATAGGACTGTAACAAACTAGTTTGTATAACTATGAGGTGAGCAAGCTAATTATTTCGCAGGGTTTTAATTCAAAAGTAGGAATTAGACCAGCTATCACTAGCGATTCATTTCCATAGCCTATGATATTGACGCTTGCCTCGAATCGACGGGCAGTGGAGTTGTCAGGAGGGGACCCTGAGGAACAGATAGACCTACACACGCAACGCCAACACACCACATCTTACCAAGTATGCTAAAGGTCGGCATGATAAGTGACATGTTTCTTCACCTTCAATGTTGACTCGGATATCAATGAAATGGCGAGTTTGTAAGTGGGAGGCCAAATCTGCAGAGATATTAAGAGATAAACCCAAAATATTGATATAAATGCTTTCCAGTTTTATAAAAAAAAGGAAGTCAAATCTCAATAACAATATTTCTTAAGTTTTCTACTAAAAATATCACAATAGCAGTCATAAAGTAGCCCACAAAATGGTAACACTGAGTATTGTATTGTCCACATTTACTGTCAGATTATGCCAAACAACAGATAATACATCGATGGCAAGTGTGTGCTAACACAAGTAAAGAGAGATAGAGAGATATCGGGCTTCCCAACCAGTTGTGGTTCACTGGTCAATACACCTGGATAACTTACAGCAGGCTTTTGGTGCATTTTTACTGGTCCACACAACCGACAGACTGAAACCCCATAAATTGTACTTATAAAATCACGTTAGCAGGACTGACAGGACTAGGAAACCTTTTTTTAAACCTTTTCACTAAGAGGTGTGTTTTGATCATAGACAGAAATATTGTCAATGAATGAATTCAGCTTTTTGCTGGAGCAGCTGGAGAAATCAGACACTTCTACAAACCTGATGTGATGCAAAGTGCAACACTTAGGCTACACAATCTGTGTTACATTACTAGACAGCAAACATTGCAGTTTATAACAATGGCATGCAGATTCTTCATGTCAGTTTCTTCATCCAATGTACAGTGATGGGGCTCTACCCATTCAGTTTCATTCAAGCTTTATTGTTGCATGGCTGAATTATAGTTTTTTACGATTTGATAAACACTAAAATCAAAAGTATTACACAATTATCTAACCTTACACTCAAGGAGCAAAACATCGGCCCGGATTTGCACCACTATATTATGTGACCATGCCATTTTCAATAATGTCCATCAGTTCTCTCAGTCAACACTGGCAAGCATCCTGAAAAGACATCAGGTTCAAATGAAACAACTTCTATCTGTACTGTATTTTCAGTTTTTTTTTTCAGATCTTTTTTTTTCACTGTAATTGTAACCTGTACTGGATACAGAATTTTACGTTTGTCTATTTTCTGAGCTTACAGTGTTAGGCACACTACTGTAGAGGCATGAGTGGGACATGTTTTGTTGTGATTCTCTATGTTGACTGATTTGGGTATATGGAGAGAAATACATTATATTTTCATCAGTCTGCAGCATTGGTCTTGTGTGGTGTTTGGTGAATTTATTGTATATTTGCACTTTCTCTGTGTACTTCACTTATACTACTCTAATCACTGATAAGTAGAATTGCTAAAAGTGTTTTAAGTTTGCAAAAGCAGTGGGTAACTGGTACAACAGAATGAAGTCATATGCAACGTGTGTGTTTCATATGGTAACAAAATATGGTTTTGATAAATAAGTGTATAGTTACTTACTACAAGAGTGTTTCATTTTGTAAATGATCTGAGGTGTTTTGCTAATTGGGTGTGTGGTTATGCTAATTGTGTGTAGTGTTTTGAAAAACAAAACAAAACCATCAAAATCGTGCTTAAACAATCGAGAAAAACTGTAACACTGTTCACAGGCCACACAGTAACTGGTCGTCTGTCTTCTTTCCTTTCAGGTTGGTGAAGATGCATCACATCACCTGGACAGCCTTGCTGCTGTCAGTCACTCTGTCTGTGAGCTCTGGAGGTAAAGTGCTGGTGTTCCCGTTAGATGGCAGCCACTGGGTGAACATGAAGGTCATCATTGAGGAGCTGCACTCCCGAGGCCACAGGATTACTGTAGTGCGAGCCTCAGACAGCTGGTACATTAAAGAGGAGTCTCCCCATTACAGTGCCATAACCATCCCCACTGCTGGAGGCTATGATCAGGAGTTATTTGGCGCCTTTGTGAAGAGACTTGTGCACATTAAGAGACAACAGCAGTTCTGGAGTCGAATAATGGTTGAGTTTGAAGCAATGGAAAAGTTCACAGAGATGCATCGGAAGATTTGTGACCTGACCACTATGATGTTTGAAGATGAGGCTCTCATGAAATCCCTCACAGATGGCAAGTTTGACGTCGTCCTGACTGATCCAGGGTTAGGTGGTGGGGTGTTCTTGGCCCGACGTCTCAGTCTCCCTCTAGTGCTTAACGCGAGGTGGACGGCCCATGGTGAAGGACACTTTGCCATCGCTCCCTCTCCGCCCTCCTTTGTCCCTTACCCAGGACTTGAGCTGACAGACAAGATGACTTTCTCTCAGAGAGTTCAGAATATTATGACGTTCATCTTTGCTTCCTCTCAGATTGCAATGAATGTTGCTCCCCACTACGCCGCTCTGAGCCATCGTTTCTTTGGTCCTGATGTTGACTACTTCTCCTTGTTCCAGGATGCTGATATCTGGCTCATGAGGAATGACTTCACCTTTGAGTTTCCACGCCCAACCATGCCCAATGTGGTCTATATGAGTGGGTTCCAATGCAAGCCTGCCAGACCACTTCCTGTTGACCTGGAAGAGTTCGTCCAAAGTTCAGGGGAGCATGGGATCATCATCATGTCCCTGGGTAGTTTCCTTGCAGAGCTCCCTAGTGACATGACGGAGGAGATTGCGGCGGCTTTTGCTCAGCTTCCCCAAAAGGTCATCTGGAGACATAAAGGGGCCAAGCCCTCGACTCTTGGCAACAACACCTTACTGGTGGACTGGATACCCCAAAATGACCTGCTGGGACACCCAAAGACTAAAGTGTTTGTAGCCCATGGGGGCACCAATGGTGTCCAAGAGGCAATCTACCATGGTGTCCCGATAGTTGGCCTGCCTCTGATGTTCGATCAGCCTGATAATCTGTCCAGAATGGTGGTAAGAGGAACCGCTAAGGTAGTGGACATTGCTACTCTGGACAGAGCAGTGTTTGTGGAGGCGTTAAGGGCAGTGTTGTATGAGCCGTCCTACAGGGAGAATATGCAGAGGCTCTCCAGGATCCACCATGACCAGCCCATGAAGCCTCTGGACCGCGCCATTTTCTGGATAGAGTTCGTCATGAGGAATGGAGGCGCCCCTCACCTGCGCACACAGTCCTTTAGGATGTCCTGGATGGCTTATCATTCTATAGACGTCATACTGACTCTGCTGATGGCTTTGCTGCTCTTACTACTCATTATGTTCCTGGCCATCAAGAAATGCTTTTCAGTTTTATTCAAAAAGAAAGTCAAATGTGAATAACGATATATTTTTTTTGTTTTTTTTACTAAAAATATCACAATAGCAGTCATAAAGTAAGTTCATGTATATATGTATCTAAGCCCACAAAATGGTAACACTGAGTTTTGTACTGTCAGTGTCTGTAATTAAGTGTGCAAGGAAGCTTGGCAATTAATCTCTACTCTACTCTGTTTAGGGTAGACGTGTATTTAGACCAGTGGTAATAGATGTGAAAGAGTTTCAAATATCCCTTCCTGTTTACAGGCTATAGTTGCCTCCCTTCAGCAGAAACATGCAGCTACTGGTTTGTGCCCTCCTCCTAGAAGCACTCTGCAGTCATGTGTTTTCTAAGAGAACGTCCACCTTTTTTGCCTTTGGTATCAGTTTACAGCTTGCCCGTGTGAGTCGAACGCAGCAGTGCAGGGGATTGGACATGTGGACATGTTTTCCCCAGTAACTGCAACAAGGTCGGGGTCATTACACAGCCGGCACCCAGTGGAGGGTTTATAGTTCTGTGCACTTAAAAGTAGGAGGGTTTTTGTATTGAAGTTGCATGTGTTTAATTCGCATGTACATGAAAGTGAAACTTATACTACAAACAGACACTAAATGGCAGTGTAGCACATTCTCTGGACCAATGTCAAATTACTAGCCTATATTACAACACTCCCACTTAATTTTACAATTGTATTAAGTCTTTTATGCTAACATACATCACTCAGACATGAACTTAAGGCAATATTCAACTTCACAAATAATGTCAAGATAAACCATTAACACACACACTAGCAAGTATCTTGTTATTCCTTAACTGTAAAATTAACCTTGCTATTCAGAACACAATTCAACAGCATTGAACAGTACGCCTTTTAAACTGTAGGACAAAGTCCGATCTCTCTTCTGAGATATTCACACTTCTGTCTAGGTACGGGCTTTGTCAGAATATCAGCCTTCATCTCATCTGTTGGACAGTATTTCAGCTGTATTTGTCCATTCTGCACACATTCACGAATGTAATGGTAACGAATGTCTATGTGCTTGGTTCTTGAGTGATCGACTGGATTCTTCGCTATTGCGATGGCTCCTTGGTTGTCCTCATGGATCACAGTTGGTGTAGTGTCCATTCCGAGATCACTCAGAAGTCGTTGAAGCCAGGTACATTCTTGAGCTGCCTGGCTGAGTGCGACGTACTCTGCCTCAGCAGATGAGAGTGCAACTGCCAACTCACTGCTCCTCCACCCAGCAGAAAAACATTGCCTGTTGTTGAGTGACGATCATCTTGATCTCCTGCCCAGTCAGCATCTGAGAATCCGATCAACGCTCCAGATTCTGATCTTTCATACTTGAGAACAAGATTCAATGTCCCTTTCAGGTATCGAAGAATTCTCTTGACAGCAGTCAAGTGTGCTGCATTTGGATCTGCATTGAACTTTGATACAGCACTCACTGCTTGTGCTATGTCTGGCCTTGTAGCCATTGCAGCATACAGCAGACTTCCTACCATGGACTGGTAAGTGCTTGGGTTCACAGGCTTACTTACACCATCAATTTTTTTCAGCTTGACGTTTGCGTCAGCTGGAGTTGCAACGGGATTGGCATTGTCCATTTTATACTTTCGAAGTATTGCTTCAATGTAATGCTTCTGATGAAGAAACACACAATTCTTCTCATGATCTTGGACAACAGAGATGCCCAGGATGTAGGACAGCTCTCCCATGTCTTTCATCTTGTAACGCTTCTTCAGTGCAACTTTCAGTTCATTCATGCTTTCTTTTGACTCAGTAATCAGAATCAGATCATCTACATACACAGCTAGTATCTCTAACTCCTGTTGAGATCTCACAAACACACAGGGATCTGATGTACTCTGTTTGAAACCTAGGTCTTTCATGAATTCTGTGAAAGTCTTGTTCCAGCAACGAGGAGATTGCTTCAGTCCATATATGGACTTCTTGAGCTTGCACACTAGATGTTCCTGTTCTGCTTTGACGTAGCCCTCCGGTTGCTCCATGTAACTTTCCTCTTCTAGATGTCCATTCAGGAATGCAGTTACTACATCCATCTGGTGTACGTGTAGATTATTCTGGACAGCAAAGGCAAGTAAGGTACGAATTGAGCTGAAACGTACCACAGGTGAAAAGGTTTCATCATAGTCAGCACCATACTTCTGTGAGTAACCCTTGGCAACGAGTCTGCATTTGTATCTTTCCACTCGTCCATCACTATGATGCTTCACTTTGAACACCCATCTTGATCCTATGGCCTTTCTATCTCTTGGCAAGTCAACTAAATCCCAAGTTTCATTTTCCATCAGCGACTCATATTCCAGGTCAGCCGCTTCCTGCCATTCCTTTGCATTTGGTGTCATTAATGCCTCTTTGAGTGTGATTGGTTCTGTGACATGACAAACATTGGCATAATGATCAACAGTCACTACATCAGCATACTCATCATATCCGTATCTCGTTGGAGCTTTTCTGATTCTGCTACTCTCTCTCATAGCTTCACTGACAGTAGCCTCGTCAGCTGGTGCTCCCGTCTCTTCCGGTGTCATGATAGTCTCATTGTCTGAACAAGAAATGTCCACTTCCTGTTTCCAGTTGAAGTCTGATTCGTTAAAGACAACATCTCGACGAATTAGAATTCTCCTTTTGTCTTCGTCCCACAGACGATAGCCTTTGGCATTGTTTGCATATCCAACAAAACGAAGTTTCACAGCTTTCTTGTCCAGTTTTCTTCTCTCTATTTCTGGTACATGTGCATAAGCAACACAGCCAAACACTCTCATGTGACTCAGATCTGGCTTTTTGCCACACCGTCTTTGATAGGGCGTACCTTCCTTCAGAACAGATGTGGGTAGCCTGTTCTGTATGTAAGCTGCAGTTGCCACAGCTTCCGCCCAGTAGATCTTTGGCAATTTAGCATGAGCTAACATACTTCTGGCTGCTTCGACTAGTGTCCTATTTTTTCTTTCTGCAACACCATTTTGCTGTGGTGCATATGGTACAGTCATTTCATGGTGAATACCTTGATCCTTCAAGTATTCCTGAAATTCTCTGGATGTGTATTCTCCTCCATTGTCTGTTCTCAATCTAATGAGGTTCCGGCCACACTCATTGGTGAATGTTTTCTCAAACTCCTTGAATTTGCTAAGCACCTCACTCTTTTGTTTCATGAAGTATACTTTGCAGCATCTTGAGTAGTCATCAATGAAAGTTACAAAGTATTTCGATCCACTTACAGATTCAGTCTGCATGGGACCACAGACATCACTATGAACTAGCTGTAGCTTGTGCTTGGTACTAATTTCTTCCACTGGTTTGTATGGCTTTCGAGACAGTTTACCTTCAACACATGCTTCACAGAAGGGTAATTCTTTCTCTGCACAAAAGTCCACACCTTTCGTCAGTTTTTTCAGTTCTTTCAATTTGGTCGTGTGACCCAGTCTCTGATGCCATAGACTGGCAGCTACTGATGCACTTGATGCACCGTGACAGACAGATGAGCTTCCTTCGACATCCAGTTGATAAATCCCATCAGCTCTTTGTGTCCCCATTCCACAAAGATCTCCATCTTTTCCACGTATGTAGCAACGAGACTTATTGAACTTCACTGTATTTCCTTTTCTGACAGCAGCTCCCACTGAGAAAAGATTTCCAGACAACTTGGGAACATACAGCACATCATACATGTTGACAGTTTTTATATCGCTGATTTTGAATGTAATTCTCAATTTTACGTTTCCAAGTCCTAGGGCGTCAACCACCCTGCCATCACCAAGTTTGACTGACTGTGGTTTTGGAAATTCCTGGTAATCTTGTAGAATCTCTCTGTGACATGTCATGTGCTTTGATGCACCAGAGTCTATAAACCACTCAACCTGTTGTGGTATCTCATTCTGATTTTTCTCTTTAGCAACAAAGGCACTCTCAGACGAATTATCTGCATCTTCACACACCATGCTTTTGGCCTTGTGGGTTTTATTGGTCTTTTTCCAGCTTTTACAGTCCCGTTTCAGGTGACCTTCCTTCCCACAATTGTAGCATCGATATGAGCTATATTTGTCTGCTCCCACTGCCTTGGGATTAGCCTGCATTTCTCCATATACTTGTGTTGACATGGCTGATGCACCTCCTGATGCACTAGCACTAGCACCACCATCATTAGCATGCACACGCTTTTGCTCTTCATTTATCAGCGCTTGCTGTACAAACTGCAATGTTAAATTATCCATTTTTGTCTCTAGTGCAGTGACAATTGTTGCATAGCTTGGTGGCAGGCTACCTAGCAGTGTTACAATCTGATCTTCTTCGGCAATCTGAGTACCTATTGCTCCTAGTTTATCAGTCAGTTCCTTCCTTCAGTCAGTTTCAAATGTTCAGTAATATTTTCTTCATCTTTCATTTCACATCTGAAATACTTCTTCTTAAGGAACAACTTATTAGCAAGAGTGTCTCTTTCAAAGTGTCCTCTTAGCGTGTCCCACGCTTCTTTTGGAGTCTGACAGCTTGTTATTAGGTACAATTGGGGTGTACTTACATTCAGCACTAGCACAGAAAATGCCCTCTCTTTCCGTTTCTGGAATTCTGCTCGAGTCTGTGCATTAGCATCTGCTGCTACGGTATCCGTCTCCATGACCATGCTCCATAGCCCTTTCGCCTTCAGAAAGTGTTCAATCTGAAATTTCCACGTTGCCCAGTTCTCTGGTCCGCTCAGCTTCTCAATAAACAGCTTATCTTCCATTGTGAATCCCACAACACTGTTTATGCCACACAAATTCCGTGTAAAACAGCCTTTTTAGCGACGCTCTGGGCCCATAACCTATTGAAGTTGCATGTGTTTAATTCGCATTTACGTGAAAGTGAAACTTATACTACAAACAGACACTAGATGGCAGTGTAGCACATTCTCTGGACCAATGTCAAATTACTAGCCTATATTACAACATTTTGTGCACCCAGTCCACAGAGATTCCTGTGTAGTTTTGGCTAAAGGACTACAGTTCATCCTGAATAAGACTCTTCAGTCTGAATCCTCATAGTGCTGGAGCAATCTCCTGCTGGAGCTGACGTCTGCTGGGTGAGTGTAACACTGAATACACATGCAGTCTTCCATGCTCACCTTTGTGCTGTTAAAGGTGTGCTTACACACACATAGCAACGTTCCGGTAGGCAGTAGGCTACCTAAAAAGATGTCAGACAAAATGGTGACTAAAACTGATAACCATTTGTATGTCACAACTCTCCATAACTGCTCCTGATCGGAAAGATGGTTTAAAAAATAACCGCAGATCAGGTATAATAACTATGAAGTACTCTCTGAGGAAATATTTGATTAAACTGATGTGTTAAATGTACCACACTGACACAGTTACTCATGTGCTTGGCTTTTGTACATGTATTGAGTGCTATTAATAGTGAATGAATACTTTTCTAAAAGTAAAAGGTTAATCTCTTTTAAATGGATTGTTTTATTAGTAACAAGTGTTAATCTACATTCACCTTTTTCACACTCTTAACACATTTTGATACAGTGGTGCCCGTTCTGCTTCACTTTCTACCTGTCCAATAAAAACAACGAATAAATGTACAAAAATACAATTGAACATGTCTGTACAGAACCTGGCCAGCTGCACTGCAAATGCTCTGAGTAGAGTTGCAAAAGTGCAGAACATTTCTGGAAACTTTCCATGGGAAGTTAAGCTTGGGAATTTTGGAATTTGGTCACAATTTGTTTTGCAAAAGTTAGCCTTTAACAAGGAACTTAAATGTAGTTCAAAACAAGACTAAGCAAACCTAGCTCAGCTGGACCCTGGATGCAGTTAGTTGGGAACATTATCTGCCAGAAACGTAAACCTATGGCTTTCCCATGGAAAGTTTCGAACTTTGAATATTCCCGGAATTTTGCAACCCTAGCTCTGAGTACCCGTCCAGGTACTCCATCTGGGCCAACTGCCTCCTGTGCATTCACACATTCACCCCTCATGGGCAGAGAGAGGCTGGTCTCCTGACAGGAGCTCCACAATGAGTATCAGCAGTGGCAGTCACTGCACTGTGTTTTGTGCACGTACGCATAAGCCACCGCCCTTACTTTTACCTGATGGCTGCTCGTACTTTGCCAGTCCTGAAAATGGCATGCCCCTCCAGTTTCACCGCATTGTTTGGGACATCACCATTCAACCATGTTTACATAAAAACCATGAAATTGCAGCCCATACCCATTCTCTGTTTGAGGGTTGAAGTCTAGGATTTGTGGAATTGGTCTTAGCTTAGCATGCCTTATATTATATTCACAGGCCAGTGACTGGTTTTCTATTTGAATCAGTGACGATGAACAGTATTCACAGGCCACACAGTAACTGGTCGCCTGTCTTCTTTCCTTTCAGGTTGGTGAAGATGCATCACATCAGCTGGACAGCCTTGCTGCTGTCAGTCACTCTGTCTGTGAGTTCTGGAGGTAACGTGCTGGTGTTCCCAGTAGATGGCAGCCACTGGGTGAACATGAAGGTCCTCGTTGAGGAGCTGCACTCCCAAGGCCACAGCATTACTGTAGTGCGGGCCTCAGTCAGCTGGTACATTAAAGAGGAGTCTCCCTATTACAGTGCCATCACCATCCCCACCACTGGAGGCGTTAAAGAGGAGTTCTTTGGCACCTTATTGACAAGATTGCTGAATATACGTAAAGACCAAAAGTTCTTCTGGAGTCGCTTGATGCTCGAGTTTGAAGTAATGGACATGTTCTCAGGATGGCATCGGCAAATTTGTGAGATGATGGCAATGATGTTTCAAGACGAGGTCCTCATGAAATCGCTCACAGATGCCAAGTTTGACGTCGTCCTAACAGATCCAGCAATGGGAGGGGGAGTGCTCTTAGCTCGACGTCTCAGTCTTCCATTGGTGTTAAACGTGAGGTGGACTGTCCATGGAGATGCCCACTATGCCATCGCTCCCTCCCCTCTCTCCTATGTCCCCTACCCAGGAGCTGAGCTGACAGACAAGATGACCTTCTCTCAGAGGGTTCAGAACATGCTGACATATGCCATCGGTTTAATTCAGATGCAAATGATTGTTGCTCCCCACTTCACAGCTTTCTGCAATCGTTTCTTTGGCCCTGATGTTGACTACTTCTCCTTGTTCCAGGATGCTGATATCTGGCTCATGAGGAACGACTTCACCTTTGAGTTTCCACGCCCAACCATGCCCAATGTGGTCTATATGAGTGGGTTCCAATGCAAGCCTGCCAGACCACTTCCTGTTGACCTGGAAGAGTTTGTCAAAAGTTCAGGGGAGCATGGGGTCATCATCATGTCCCTGGGAACTCTGGGTGTGTTCGAATTCTTAGATAGCTGTCTAATCCTTGATCTCTAGTTGGACAGGTGTCTGACGAGAGAGGTCCTTTCGGGGGAAGCTATCTCAAAAACAGTCTATTAAGATAGGATGTACGTCATCGCGCTGCGTGTACTTATGTGCTCGCACTAGCGCGCTCTGTCAGACGGCAGTCAATTGCATCTTCCTTCAACGTGCTTTGCAACTTGCATTGGTTTTCGAGAGTTTATTGAGTTTATTGTCACACAAGTGTATTGTCATACTAAGTCGAGTTAAACTGTACTGTAGTGTATTTAAACTTGAATTAAGCTAAAATTTAAATTAAGTTAGATTCCATTCAGTTAGTTTGAGGTAAACTTAAGGTAATTTAAGTTACAGCAAGGTAAGTTAAGGTTAGCTTAGGTAAGGTAAGCTAAACTAAGGTAAGTCGTTTTTAAGTAAAGTTATTAAGATAAGTTAAACTTTAGTTAGTTAGTTTAAAAGTAAGGTTTAAAATACTTAACAATGGCGAGAATGGCGAAAATTGCAATTGTCCATCAGCTTCTGCAGGAGTGGATGGAAGAGGAGTGGTGTCAAATGGAGCAGGAAAGGGGTCAGCGCAGAGCCTACCGTGCAAGGATAGACATGCTGGCAGCGTACTCCTTTGAGGTAAGTTTTTAAAACATAATTTTGAAAATACGTGATTTTAATAAAATGTCAATTATCACCGTGTGTGATTATTATTCTGCTATAGTATGTAGTTATCGTCGAGACACAATCACCACGTACAGCATCTAGCTACCGTCGACCTTCCTGAGGTAAATACAGTACAGTAGAGTGACTAACTGGCACGTAGTCGTTCACGATAGCTTCATACTATCCGTGATTTTAATAAAATGTCAATTATCACCGTATCATTTACATATTATGGGATATAGGGATACAGTTATGTTCATTAATGTGCACTGTCCATGGATGGATGAATTCATGAATAAATAACATCTTTGATGAACAACTGTTTAACATTGTTTACATGTCATCAATTTCAGGGTGGCGTACGGTATGCCAGCCTGAACAGGGCAGTGCCCCTTCTCCGGCATTATTTTGCTGGGGAAGACACTCGCCCTGATTTCCGGCTCAGCAGAGCATCCATAACCGGTCTGCTGCAGCTGCTCAACCAGGAGCGGAGCCATGGATGGGGGCCAACCATAGAGGTCCTGGTGTTTCTGTTTTGGCTGGCCAGCGGTACGTCTTACCTGGGCCCTCATGCATTGGAATGTGCCCAAGAGGCTCATTTTTAATCTCAATATACTCAACAAATATTTATTGTCAGAAACTGTGAATTGCTCTATCAACAGGTGCGTCGTACCGCGTGGTGTCGAGGGCATTCGACATGCCCAGGACCACGGTGCACAACGTCGTCCATAGGGTCTGTGGCTGTGTGGTCGTGGCGATGCCAAGGGTGATCCGGTTACCTTCCACTGCTGAGGGGCAGAGAGAGGTATCTGAGGGTTTTGCCCGACTGGCTAGGCATGGGGCTTTTGCCAGGGCCATGGGAGCCATTGACGGCTGCCATGTTCGTATCAAATCCCCGGGAGAGCCCCATGGCCAGGATTATTTCAACCGCAAATTATTTCCATCGATACAGCTGCAGGCGGTGTGTGACCATGCAGGGCGCTTCATTGATGTGTTTGTGGGTTATCCAGGTTCTGTCCACGACGCCCGGGTCCTGAGGCACAGCCCCCTGTTCCAGTCTGCCGCGTACCCACCCCCTGATACCTTCTTGTTGGGTGATGGGGGGTACCCCTGTCTGATGAGGCCCATTTCCCTCATCACACCATACAAGAACCCACTCAGGGGAGTGGCACAACAGAGGTTGGTACATTAAAATATGTGATTTTAATTGCAATGTCACAGAGATTAATTTGAGTAATTACATGTCATTCATTTTTTCCCCAACACTTGTAGGTTTAACACGCATCATGCCAGAGCTCGGTCGGTCATTGAGCGGGCTTTTGGCATGATGAAGACCAGGTGGAGGTCCATCTTTTTCTGTGCCTTGGAGGTGGACGTCTCATTTGTGCCAGATGTCATTGTGTGTTGCACTATGCTTCACAATGTATGTCTGGGCAATGATGATGTCCTACCGGTGGATGAGGAGGACCCTGAAGAGCCCGTCGGGGGAGAGGACCATGGCGAAACATCAAGTGGTGGTGCCCTGCGAGACAGCATTGCAGATCAGCTGTCCGCACTTCAGTGTCTTCCATCGGGACACGATTATTGTTAATAAATTATTATATAGTTCTTTGATTAATAAATTGTTATGTAGTTCTTTGATTGATACATTGTTATATAGTTCTTTGATTGATACATTGTTATATTGTTCTTTGATTGTATATTGTAATTACATTAATTAAGTTATAACACCGTTCATGTCGTTGCAGGAACACGGACAGGAGCCTGAAACACCGCACTCACTCCACCCACCCAACTCACTACACTCACTCACACAGAAATGACCAAGGAGGGTGGTCGCTCCCTGAGCCTGGGCCCTCCCGAGGTTTCTTCCTACATGGGAGTTTTCCCTCGTCACTGTTGCCCTTGTGCTTGCTTGGGGAGCTTTCCAATAAAATACACTTATTTTAACTTAACTGAACTCTGTTGTTGTCTCATCATTTACATGTACCTTTAAAAAAAAAAAAACACAAAGCTGTAAATGGTATTGTAATTGTTATTGTTTTTTATTTTTCGGCCAACCGCTCCATAACAGCCAGAAGCCTATCCATTCTGAGTTCGGCCCTCTCCTGCCGCTCCATCTCTCTCCGCTGCCTTTCCGCTTCAGAGGCCTCCGCCCTCTCCATCATCTCCCCCACGAAAGCCATGTTGTACCTCCTCTTCTTCGGTGGTTTCTGGCTCTCCTCTCTCGGTGGTGGGGAGGACACACTTCTCTGTGGGGAGGACACGGCACCCATAGAGTTGGGCTCTGCCATGGATGAGCTGCAGGGCAAAGAGGCACGCAGCACGGGTGGTGTGATGGAGTGCCTCTGACCAAGCAGCTCATCCATGGCAGAGTACCATGGCCACGAGGCAGCCGTATCCTCCCCATTGTCTGTCCCAGTGCCTGTGGGTGGGCACTTCAGCTCCTACAGATAAATACTACAGTAAATACCACAACAGTGCATGCAATATTCCAATGGTAGGTCATGTGTGACTATCTGGTGTAAGATTCATGATCAAGCAGCTGCTGTGACCACCAAAAGTTGGCCAGCAGAATATCCCAAATGGTTATCTTATCATGGTCACAAAGGCAAGGTCCCCACACTGGATTTGCACAGACACCTGGGGTCAGGAAGCAAACTGAGGTGTGAGTGACTGCAATTAATCATAGTATGGGAATGGGGGAGGCCATTGAGAACCATCTCAGTCAGAGATTGCCAGACCTGTTTGCATTACAAGCCTAGCTCATTTACATTAGAAGCCTAGGAGGTGTCTTAGAACAGTATATATGGCTAGAATTAGAGATGCTTGTTGTTCAGACCTACACCGCTGAATCCGGAGTATGTTCTACGTAATCCGTTACGGCACTTTACTGGAATAAAGATTGCTGCATTAGGAACAAAGAAACTTCCTTCATTTCTTACACTGGTCATACCTTATAATTTGATTTTAGGTTATCCCACTTCTGGCGGGCCTGAAGTGGGCTGACCATGCCTGCAAGGCCGATGGAATCAAGCACCTGTCTGAACAGACAGCCAATTGTATCAGATATGTAAATGCCACTACTTCTTCAACTGGTTACTGTGGCTGAAAAGTGCCTTTGGAGTACTTACTTCCATCCTTCCATTGCCGTGTTTCTGTGGCCGGTGAAAAGATACTCTGCCTCCCCTCTGGCCTTGATGAAGGCACACACATCTGTTGAGGACCCTACATAGATATAAAATTTTATGAAAAACATTTTAACCACCACAAGACAACTATCGTAACGGCAGCTATTAACGCCCCAGCCATTAAAAAAGTGACAAACAGTTAAAAACATGTATAGATCGAAAAATCTTTAATCAATCAACCTTACATATTTCAGTAGCGGTGGGTGTCTAGATTAGACTGGTTACTTGTTTGGATTTCAACTGAAACGTGTTTTCCGTTTTTTTCCCTTTGTGTAGACCCACACGCAAAATTAGCTGATACAGGAGGTGGTACCCATTAACAGCCTTTCTCGTCGCGAAATCGAATTCGTTCAGTTCGTTCGTTGAACATTAGCCTTGATATTTTTAAATAGCAGGTTATTTTTAAAGTACATTTTGTATGCAGTTACAATGCACATTTTCTAGAAACATAAACAACCGTTCACTTTCTTAACTATCTTGCTGGCGAACTAGCTATGACAGTTAACAGCAACCAACTGACAGTTAACAGCAACCAACTGACAGTTAAGACACATTGATGTATTTTTAAATAGCAGGTTATTTTTACAGTACATTTTGTGTGCAGTTACAATGCACATTTACAATTTCACATCATAAACAACCGTTCACTTTCTTAACTATCTTGCATTAAATACAGATAAATACCAGAGCTAACGTTAGCAAGCCTGTTAACAATCTTCAGCTACCGATAGCGATAGCGACCTGGCTAACGGATACCTTGCTAACTAATTCAGACGATTTTTTTGTTAATCAATCATGGCATAATTACATAGTACACCCATTATTTCTCGGTAATTTAAAAAAAAAAAAATTAAAAAAAAAAGCAAAGAAACTTACACTTATGAATACTTTTGATCCCAGTTTGGACCTCCTGACTGACTTGTTCCGCCATCTTATTATTATTTTTTCTCTGGCTTGGGTTCTGGCGCACAGAGTTATGGGTAATATCTGCCGCCATTAAGACAGCAAGACAACTCAGATGCTCTCTTGAAAAATGACCGTTATGTGACGTATTTCAAGGTATCTTACTAAAGCGGAAGAGAAGGTTTAAGACATTTCGAACAGTCCTTGCTCTCTTAATAGGGAGGAAGGAAGGAAGGAAGGGAGCATTTTAAGGGTATTCGAACACACCCTCTGTTTGCAGAGCTCCCTAGTGACATCACTGAGGAGATTGCGGCAGCTTTTGCTCAGCTTCCCCAAAAGGTCATCTGGAGACATAAAGGGGCCAAGCCCTCGAGTCTTGGCAACAACACCTTACTGGTGGACTGGATGCCCCAAAATGACCTGCTGGGACACCCAAAGACTAAAGTGTTTGTAGCCCATGGGGGCACCAATGGTGTCCAAGAAGCAATCTACCATGGTGTCCCGATAGTTGGCCTGCCTTTGATGTTTGATCAGCCTGATAATCTGTCCAGAATGGTGGTAAGAGGAACCGCTAAGGTATTGGACATTGCCACTCTGGACAGAGCAGTGTTTGTGGAGGCGTTAAGGGCAGTGTTGTATGAGCCGTCCTACACGGAGAATATGCAGAGGCTCTCCAGGATCCACCATGACCAGCCCATGAAGCCTCTGGACCGCGCCATTTTCTGGATAGAGTATGTCATGAGGAATGGAGGCGCCCCTCACCTGCGCTCACAGTCCTTCAGGATGTCCTGGATGGCTTATCATTCTATAGACGTCATACTGACTCTGCTGATGGCTTTGCTGCTCTTAGTATTAATTATTTTCCTGGCTATCAAAAAATGCCTTTCAGTTTTATTCAAAAAGAAAGTCAAATATGAATAGCGATATGTTTTCAGTTTTCTACTAAAAATATCACAATAGCAGTCATAAAGTAGGTTGATGTATATTTTTTATCTAAGCCCACAAAATGGTAACACTGAGTTTTGTATTGTCCACATTTACTGTCAGTGCCTGTAATGCAGTGTGCAAGGAAGCTTGGTAATTAATCTGTACTCTACTCTGTTTAGGGGAAACATGTGTTTAGACCAGTGGTAGTAGATGTTGGTAAATCATCTCTACTGTACTCTGTTTAGGGGAGACGTGTGTTTAGATCAGGGGTAGTTGATGTGAAAGAGTTTCAAATATCCCTTCCTGTTTACAGGCTATAGGTGCCTCCCTTCATCAGAAACATGCAGCTACTGGTTTGTGCCCTCCTCCTAGAAGCACTCCGCAGTCATGTGTTTTCTTAGAGAATGTCCACGTTTTTTTGCCTTGGGTATCAGATTACAGCCTGCTCGTGTGAGTCGAACACAGCAGTGCATGAGATTGTGGACTTTAGACATGTTTTCCCCAGTAATTGCAACAAGGTCCAGCGTTCATTACACAGCCGGCAGCCAGTAGAGGGTTTATACTTCTGTGCACTTAAAAGTAGAAGGGTTTGTGTGCACCCAGTCCACAGAGATTTCTGTGTAGTTTTGGCTAAAGGACTACAGTTCATCCTGACTAAGACTCTTCAGTCTGACTCCTCATAGTGCTGAAGCAATCTCCTGCTGGAGCTGACGTCTGCTGGGTGAGTGTAACACTGAATGCACATGCAGTCTTCCATGCTCACCTTTGTGCTGTTAAAGATGTGCTTACACACACATAGCAACGTTTCGGCAGGCAGTAGGCTACCTAAAAAGATGTCAGACAAAATGGTGACTAAAACTGATATACATATACTCTGTACGTCGCAGCTCTCCATAAGTGCTCTTGATATGGAAGATGGTTTAAAAATAACAGCGGATCAGGTATAATAACTATGAAGTACTCTCTGAGGAAATTTTTTATTAAACAGATGTGTTAAAATGTACCACACTGACACAGTTACTCATGTGCTTGGCTTTTGTACATATATTGAGTGCTATTAATAGTGAATGCATATGGTCAAGTGTTACTTTTATTTTAGAAAAATCTTAATCTCTTTTAAATTGATTGTTTTATTAGTAACAAGTGTTAATCTACCTTTACTTTTGTCACAAATCTACCTTTACATTTGTCACATTCTTAACACGTAAATAAAAAGTGTTAATCTACCTTCACCTTCTTTACACTCCTAACACATTTTGAAACAGTGGTGCCCGTTCTGCTTAACTTTCTACCTGTCCAATATAAACAATGAATAAAAGTACAATGGCAAATTCCTGACTTTTTACAAACATGTTTGACCAATTCAGTTGTGTGGGATTTTTAATTAGAATCAAATGATTCTTATCCTCAGTTATTTATATGCAATTCATATGTTTTTTTTTTACCCTTTCCCAACACAGATGAATCATGGAAACCTTATTCCATTAACTAAATTTCATTCCTCAATTGTGTTCTCTACCCAGTGTTGATTTAGACACTGTGGTGGCCAATTCTAAGTCTTAAATTATTTTCACAATCAGAAACTCAGACTCTGGACGTGTTGTTCCAACAGATTTACTGTAGTACATTAAGCCACAGCAAAGAGATGAATACCGGAAATACATCTGCCAAAATACCTTCCCGCTAACATATTTTTAACCTGTAATTAGCACCTCCCATCTATGTTTTGCTTGGTTGACCAATCCAGCCAATTAAACCTGACCTCTCCATTCTGACCCCACCCAAATCAAAAAGACTTCCATGGTATACAATACCACACCCATTTTAACCTTAGGTCACCAGGCTACACTCATTCAACAGGTATCTGGTAATCCATTCCTTATTCATATGAAAATATCCCACAACACGTTCTGCTGTGTGTAGAGGTCTGTTCCCCTAGTACTGTTCTACACCCACATCACCGGCCTTCTCCATCAGGCACATCGGCCTCTGACTGTCACATGACGTTTGAAGTAAAGCATCCCAATCAGCTGCCCATAGCCCACACTGACCTTCAAAAGCTCTTAGAAGCTTTCTGTGAACCGAGTGTCTACTAAACTGTAGAATACAGGTTTGACAGAATTCACTCATGAAACTGATTCACTAACAGTTCTCGCTAAGTAGGGTACAATTAATGTTTAAAATAAAGTAGTGATTAGCATATCAGTATGTGAATCAGTCAATTTAGTTGTGTAATTTGTTGTTACAAACATCATGTTAAAAAACTTTGCCCTATACAACATCCGCAAAATCAGGCCGTACCTAACCCAGTATGCCACCCAGCTGCTGGTGCAAACCTTGGTGAGTTCCCGCCTTGACTACTGCAACGCCCTCCTAACGGGCCTGCCGGCTTGCGCGGTGAAACCACTACAGATGATCCAGAACGCAGCGGCGCGTCTGGTGTTCAACCAACCGAAAAGGGCACACGTCACCCCGCTCCTCATTGAGCTCCACTGGCTGCCAGTAGTTGCTCGCATTAAGTTCAAGTCACTTATGCTTGCCTACAGAGTGCTTGCGGGTTCTGATCCCACCTACCTAAATGCTCTTGTAAGGGCAAATGTTACACCCAGGACGCTGCGCTCGTCTAGTGAGCGTCGTTTGGCACTGCCGTCTGTGCAAGCACGGCAATCCAGACTATTCTCATTTGTAGTTCCACGTTGATGGAACGAACTGCCTAGTACTACCGGAGCAGGGGCGTCCCTCTCTACCTTCAAGAAGCTTTTGAAGACCCAACTCTTCAGAGAGCACCTCCCTTCCTAACTGGCACCTGACTAGCGCTTAACTTGCACTTCAGCAGTTACATTCCTGCACTTCTTTTTCCTTTTTTCTAGGTTGTTGTTTTCTAATTCTCATGTAAAGTAGTATTTATTATTACACCATGCTTTTTATTGCTCTTAGCTGGACTGTTCTCTCCCTTGTACGTCGCTTTGGACAAAAGCGTCTGCTAAATGACTAAATGTAAATGTAAATGTAAACAAAACTCAGTCAGACCTGTAACCCCAGTCAACTCTGTAATGTGTAGGCAAACTGATGGTGGTTCAGTTTAAGAAGCAAGCTGGATTTCAGGTTGGCTAACACCAGTCTTTCAAAGCACTTGGCTGTGATGGGAATGAATGTGGCAGGACAGAAGTCCACAATTGCTGTAGCAGAGGAGTGCTTCGGGCAGTGACGCGTAGTTTGTGGGCCCCCGGGTCAGGGGAAGTTTGAACATGTCTGTACAGAACCTGGCCAGCTGCACTGCAAATGCTTTAAGTACCTGTCCAGGTACTCCATCTGGGCCAACTGCCTCCTGTGCATTCACACATTCACCCCTCATGGGCAGAGAGAGGCTGGTCTTTGTGCACATACATGCATGAGCCACCGCCCTTACTTTTACCTGATGGCTGCTGATACTTTGCCAGCTCTGAAGATGTTTCACTCCAGTTTCACCGCATTGTTTGGGACGTCACCGTTCAACCATGTCTCCATAAAAAACATGAAACTGCAGCCCATACCCATTCTCTGTTTGAGGGTTGAAGTCTAGGATTTGTGGAATTGGTCTTAGCTTAGCATGCCTTATATTATTTTCACAGGCCACGCAGTAACTGGTCATCTATTTGAATCCGTGAAAATTAACAACATTCACAGGCCATGTAGTAACTGGTCGTCTGTCTTATTTCCTTTCAGGTTGGTGAAGATGCATCACATCACCTGGACAGCCTTGCTGCTGTCAGTCACTCTGTCTGTGAGTTATGGAGGTAACGTGCTGGTGTTCCCGTTAGATGGCAGCCACTGGGTGAACATGAAGGTCATCATTGAGGAGCTGCACTCCCGAGGCCACAGCATTACTGTAGTGCGAGCCTCAGACAGCTGGTACATTAAAGAGGAGTCTCCCCACTACAGTGCCATCACCATCCCCACCGCTGGAGGCTTTGATGAGGAGTTCTTTGGCACCTTTGTCAATAGACTACTGAATATACGGAAAGAACAAAAGTTTTTCTGGAGTCGCTTGATACTTGAGTTTGAAGTTATTGAAAAGTTCTCAGAGATGCATCGGCAAATGTGTGAGATGATGACAATGATGTTTCAAGATGATGTCCTCATGAAATCTCTCACAGATGCCAAGTTTGACGTCGTCCTAACTGATCCAGGGACAGGAGGTGGAGTGCTCTTAGCTCGACGTCTCAATCTTCCGTTGGTGTTAAACGTGAGGTGGACTGTCCATGGAGAGGCCCACTTTGCCATTGCTCCCTCCCCTCTCTCCTATGTCCCCTACCCAGGAGCTGAGCTGACAGACAAGATGACTTTCTCTCAGAGGGTTCAGAACATGCTGACATATGCCTTCGGTTTATTTCAAATTGCAACCATTGTTACTCCCCACTACACAGCTTTCTGCAAACGTTTCTTTGGTCCTGAGGTTGACTACTTCTCCTTGTTCCAGGATGCTGATATCTGGCTCATGAGGAATGACTTCACCTTTGAGTTTCCACGCCCAACCATGCCCAATGTGGTCTATATGAGTGGGTTCCAATGCAAGCCTGCCAGACCACTTCCTGTTGACCTGGAAGAGTTTGTCCAAAGGTCAGGGGAGCATGGGGTCATCATCATGTCCCTGGGAACTCTGTTTGCAGAGCTCCCTAGTGACATCACTGAGGAGATTGCGGCGGCTTTTGCTCAGCTTCCCCAAAAGGTCATCTGGAGACATAAAGGGGCCAAGCCCTCGAGTCTTGGCAACAACACCTTACTGGTGGACTGGATGCCCCAAAATGACCTGCTGGGACACCCAAAGACTAAAGTGTTTGTAGCACATGGGGGCACCAATGGTGTCCAAGAGGCAATCTACCATGGCGTGCCGATAGCTGGCCTTCCCTTAGTGTTCGATCAGCCTGATAATCTGTCCAGAATGGAGAGAAGAGGAACCGCTAAGGTAGTGGACATTGCCATTCTGGACAGAGCAGTGTTTGTGGAGGCGTTAAGGGCAGTGCTGTATGAGCCGTCCTACAGGGAGAACATGCAGAGGCTCTCCAGGATCCACCATGACCAGCCCATGAAGCCTCTGGACCGCGCCATTTTCTGGATAGAGTACGTCATGAGGAATGGAGGCGCCCCTCACCTGCGCACACAGTCCTTCAGGATGTCCTGGATGGCTTATCATTCTATAGACGTCATACTGACTCTACTGATGGCTTTGCTCCTTTTACTATTCATTATGTTCCTGGCCATCAAGAAATGTTATTCAGTTTTATTCAAAAAGAAAGTCAAATGTGAGTAATATTATTGTCTTTCACATTGTTTGTAAAGTTCGTAGTCAAAGTTATTACATTTTCTTTTAAAGTTATTCGAAAGGAAAGTCAAATGTGAACAATATTATTGTCTTTCACTTTTTCTAATAAAAACATGTGTTTCAAGTTATTCATCAAGGTGTGGTCATACTGAACTAACACTACAACCATGGAAGGTGAAAGACCAGTTTGAGACATGTTATTTAAGTAATTTCTATTTTCCCTGTACAGATTCAAATCTGATTAATGTTATTGTCTTTCACTTTGTAAAGTTGTAAAGTCATTGAAAAATGTGAATAGCATTTGTTTCTGGCCATAATGTCACAATAGCACTTATGGAGTAAATACGTTTTATCTTAATCTACCAAATGGTAACACTGAATATTGTCTGCATTTGGTTTCATTGTCTGTAAAGCACTGGGATTGATTAGTCCCTCTGACAATAGGAATCTACTGAACCACATATATTTGATAGGAAGAGATCGAACGGGGAATGTGAAATGTTGGGGTTCTTGAACAGGCACGATCGTCAAATGAATTACTTGTCTAAAGGTCAACTTTCACTCATATCCTTATTGTTTACAGTGTTAGGTTTCCTCTACTAAATACAGAGAAATGTGACAAAACTTACAATATGAACAGATTATAAAAATTGGGAAGCTGGATATTTCAGCTAACATATAGATATTGAATATTTTGTATTTGATGTGCAGTTCTGAGTCATTCTACTCATCAGTCACACTAATTGAATGTCGTCGCCACTTTGTATGCAGCAGATTAGCATTTTAGCATGTTCCGGTTTCAAAGGAAAATCCCTTTGAGAGAATGAATGGGATTTGGAAAAATCGACAAGATGCTTTAGAGACCCCGCATTTGATACCAATCATTCAAATGCATGTGTATGTCATCTCTGTATAGTCCATGAACTCAAAATATCTCTAAAATATGTCTGTTGCTATCCCTCTGCTACCAGTGAAAAATAACAGAGTACAAGGCAAATCACTTACCTTAATGCGTCAACAATTTCACAAGGTGAGCAGAAGCTAACCATAGCTAGCTTCACTGATCAGGAATTGCAAGTGTTCTCACAACAACCACGGGGTTATCTCAAGTAATCACATCGATTAGCTAAGGATTTGGTAGCCACAATCTGGTGAATAAATTAAATCAGATGTTTTAGGCGCTAGAGCTGTAAGTTTCATAAGAAACCGCGGGGTGTGAGTCAAGGGTTGTCCGTAACCATGGATACCACTCCAGAGTCCCTCATGTTGCCTGAGGCACTGGCACTGCATAGTAGTCCATTCTCATTGTGCTTCAACATATCGGTAGCAAAATATTTATCTTAACGAGACAAGACAATAGTTCTTTACAATAGACCGACTAATAACTACATTTTAACAAGCCAAAGCGTTTGGCGACGTTTTCTATGGAAGTTGTTTTGCTCAAACCTATTTTTTTCGCCTATTATGCGAAAACCCGTTCATTTTTCAATACGGTTTTTTTTTCGTTGGAACCAGGAAGTGTTAAGATGATGACAAAAGTTAAAACTACAAACTTCGGATCGGCTCCCAAACTATTCTGAACATGGTTTTTTTTATTTAATGTATTCTGCCTCTACAGCTTCAATTTAGGAGTAATGTGAACTTGACCTGTGATCTCAATAATCTCTGTACACACACTTATCAACTACCAGAGACTCACACAAGAAGGCAATTTATGAAAAATCAGGGCTCTCAAGTGTCACTCATTGAGCGTGACAGTCACTCATTTCGGTCTTTAGTCACGCACTCCCGCCACACATCGTATTTCTCACGCTGAAAAAAACTCTAGGCTATTTAATGTGCCGCAGCGCGCAAACATGACCTGGCCGCGCTGCCCTCACCATGGAGGAATCAAGCACGTATCCCTGGAATTGCGCGCGAATGATCTTCCGAAAGTTTCGTTCACTTGAGGAAACCACTAGTGATGGGAAGTTTGGATAATTTTACCAACTCGGTTCTTTGAATCTCGTTCAGTAAAATGAACGAATCTTTTTTCGAGTCATTCGTTCATTTCGGGGGGGGGGTTTAAGAGAAATTCCTGCATTAAAATATTGTGACACTAACACTAACAACATAACACTGTATCATGACAGTCTGGATGATTTGAAGTGGTCATTTATTATCACACTAGCATTCAATTATCACGGCAAACTATTACGCTGAACCCTAAGTAAATTACAAAAAAGTTAAAATAACGAAACCTGTAATTATTACTTGTGAAGGAATATCATTCACGTCTTACTAAACCTAGCCACGCAAAAGTGAACAAGGTAAACAAATCCTTTCTGTTTCCTCTTCTGAGTCTATGCAGGTCACGTGAAAAATGATCCTAAGATCCGTATCCGAAGACCCAGTCAAAATGAACGAATCATTTCTGTTTTCTCTAGCTACCAGTGCTGAGCCTATGCAGGTCACGTGGAAAATGAACGATGAACGAGATCTGATCTGTATCCGGCAGATGAACGAGTCGTTCACCTCCCGACCGTGTCTTCGGGTCAATGAACGATCCGGCAGATGAACGAGTTGTTCACCACCCGACCGTGTCTTCGGGTAAATGAACGATCGGGAGGTGAACGATTCTTTCATCTGTCGGATACAGATCTTCGGGTCAATGTTTCGTTCTTCTGCCAACCGAGTCTTCGGATCAATGATTCGTTCATCTGCCGGATACGGATCTTTGGATCATTTTTCACGTGACCTGCATAGGCTCAGTACTGGTAGCTAGAGGAAACAGAAATGATTCGTTCATTTTCCGACTCGGTCTTCGGATACGGATCTTTTGATCATTTCCCACGTGACTTGCATTCAACGAATCATTTCTGTTTCCTTGGCTGAGCCTATGCAAGTCCCGATGCGTGGCCACGTGAAAATGAACGAATCTTTTTTTGAGAGGACTCGTTACTCTCGAGTCCTTGTAAGGATTCGTTCAAAATGAACGAATCGTTCACGAACGACACATCACTAGAAACCACTAGAGCTCCGAGCATCAGCCTTCTACAAAGAGTAAGTCGTCTCCTGTTTTAATGTTACAACAAATTCACAATGGTTTGACACAAGCAATGACAACTTGACTGCAGTTAGAGAATATTTCCCAGATAATTAACATCAGTTTTTAATGAGTGTTTGTAGCCAACACAGTTTTAGGCTACAGCCTGCATTTATAGCTTTGACTCCGAACTTCGTTAATAGGCTATAATAAATTCGAGTAGGCCTATTCAAAATATATATAGCCTATAATTCAAACGAATATGTTTGAGTAATAGAGGCCTCTGGTTCCTTTTTTCGAAGGTGACTGGCCTGAACCATTTTGGGAGGCTATACAAGATTGCATCCTTGGTTCTAGTGCAACCCACTCTAATGCAGATGCAGAGAGGGCATTTTCCATGGTTGGTTTAAACAAAACACCAGTGGTGTATAAAGTACCCAAAAGCCATACTTGAGTAAAAGTAAAGATACCTTACTGGAAAATGACTCAAGTAAAAGTAAAAGTAACCTTTTAGAATACTACTTGAGTAAAAGTCTTAAAGTATCTGATCTTGACTGTACTTAAGTATCAAAAGTAATTTTCTGATATTAAATGTACTTAAGTATTGAAAGTAAAAGTACAAGTAAATGCTGTTAATAAAAAAGCAAAGAGTCAGAATTTTGAGAATTATGAAGTTTATTCCGACTAGAATGAGCATACTTATAAACTGGGCCTTATTTGAACACAATGTTAACACAATAGGCAATACTAAAGCAGCACCGAAAGTAACAACCCAGTCATTACTTGAAATTGAAAAATGTTTTGTTCATCTTCAAACAAAACGTCCCAAAAAGCCATTATGAATTTTTAAAATTTCAATCTTTGTAACATTTTGTGAATGGGCTCCTGAGTATCCCAAGGCACAACCTGAGAGCAATAACCTGGCGATCTGATACAAAGCCATAGCATTACATCAGGATCATCAGTTTTACAAGCAAGTTATCGGTACAGTGACTGTGAAATACTTTCAGCAACAGGCAGACCCATCCCTTGAACAATAACGTTACTAGCAGCCATTTAGCTCCACACTGCTACGTTACTGTACTGTAGATTGACACCATCCTAGCTAGCTAGTTAGATACCTCGCCAGAGATGGAATAAAGAATAAGAATAAATCATCTTTGTAGGTTATTAGCTAACTTGAAATATTATATACAGAAATTACCCAGCGGTGAAAGAACATGACTAGTCTACAAGGGTGCTGGTGGCAGTTAATGAAGAGGTTGTGGGGTTTCTAATTTTTTGATTGAGACCTGTGTGCTTTTGCTTCGATTATTGTTGTGTCCCCTTCGTTGTTGATCTTAATGTTTTGGATATATCCTTCCACTGCATATTGCAGTCCATTTTGCCTTGATCTGGAGGATATCGCGGAGATATTAGCCTACTCCAAAAAGAATCACTGACACTGACAGACAGTATAGTGCATGAACGAGTTCAAAAGACGTAGCAACAGTAACTAAGAGGACGGGGCTTTTGCGAACGGTCAATAGCGCATTAACGTGCGCTAGGACCACTGATTCGCCAAACCTGCTTGCAGTCTGTGTTCTACCACAGTCCCCGACGTTGGTCTCATCATTCTCATGAATTGAGAATTCTAAAGAAGATTTGATTTTGTAACGAGTAACGAAGGTTTCAGGGGAAATGTATCGGAGTAAAAGTATCAGTTTTCTTTGCAAAATGTAGCGAAGTAAAAGTAAAAGTAAACAGAAATATAAGTAGTAAAGTAAAGTACAGATAGCAGGTAACTATGTAAGAGCATCTAGTAATTACTAGCATCATTGTGCAGGTTGTATGCATCCCGTTAGGACAAAAAGTTCAATGCTTTTCAGTTCAATGAGTAATGGCGCTTTTCTGTAATCATAAAAATGTAAGAGAATTATTATTTGTCACTATTTTGAAATTTTACTACTTTACTTTTTAGGATATGGTCTTTCTGAAATTAATACAGGTGTGACTAGGGCTGAGTTAACAATTTAGTCCCACAAATTGTCTCTGTCACTCACTAATAAAATCTACAAAATGGGAACCCTGATTTCAAAGATCTGATCAGAGTGCCATTGTATTATGTTGATGTTTTTTTTCTGATCTATTATTCATATTCATGGTTTTATCAATCTGTTTATTTTTCTTTTGTCTTATTCTTTCATTGTATTGTTTGTGTCTGTCTTACATCTTTTATATGTTTTATTATGTCTTTTAATCATTTTTAATCTCTAATATTCTTGTTTATTTTATATCATTATTTTATTTTATATCATTCTATAGACGTCATAATGACTCTGCTGATGGCTTTGCTCCTCATGTTCCTGGAAATAAAAAAAGGCTTTTCAGTTTTATTCAAAAATAAAGTCAAATGTGAATAATCTTAGTTTCTTTCACATTTTAAAGTTAGTAGTAAAAGTTATTAATTTGTTCTGCCAATAATGTCACAATAGCACTGATGGAGTACATACTTTTTATCCTAACCTACAAAATGGTAACGATTGTTAGATTTAGGTGAATTTCATATATCAGACCATAACGTAACATACCAGACCACATCTCAAATAAGCCCCGTTCTTAGTGCTTAGTTTGAATAGCACAAGGCCAGAGCCATCAGGTTTGGCACCTGGCCTTTTATCTATGTGGAGGAGCCATCAGACGTGGTTCCTGGCTTTTGTGTGTCTTGGAGCTAAAGCTTTTAGACCCTGATTGTTGGCCTTTGTCTACAGCCACGACACGATGGTTGGAGCCAAAGGGATTAGCATCTATATGGCCCTACCTGGCTATGGTATTAGCATCTATATGGCCCTACCTGGCTAAGCCTTGGTCAAAGCTAGACCTCCCCTTTGACCTTTGACCTTTGACACACCCACTCCCTCGCCTATACACCGAATATGTTAATTCTATATTATAAAAACTGTACATTTCTGTAATGTAAAGAGAAGACTTTCCTCGCAGAAGAAGACCCTGCCTCGTGGCATGCGATTGTGCTCTGCCGAGGTTACTATGGCTATAGTGTCGGAATAAACCTATTCTTTCGCTAAGCCGTCTTCCACAAGTCTCTTACTCCGAACGAGCTAACTTGAACAAGTTTGGGCCTTGGCGAATTCGTCAGGGAATTTCGCCGAAGTACAGCAGACTCTTTCACACTGAATATTGTCCGCATTTGGTTTTGTTGTCTGTAAAGCACTGGGATTGGGGAAATGTGTCTTTTGACCACGCTACTAAGTGTTCACCCCACAAGGTTAAACAGAGGTTGAACTTTCTCAATTTCTCCATTTAATATACAGAATGTTGTCTATACACACAATCATCAACTAACACAGAGTCTGCTTTCTGTACACACACTTATCAACTAACACAGAGTCTGTTCCCTCTACACACACGTATCAACTAACACAGAGTCTGACACTCAAAAAGGCAAAGTGTGAAAAATATAATAATAACAAAGGGGGTGAAATCAAATATTTACCAAATACAGATACTGGGGGTCTCCGATTCACACACACAAACACAAGAAGCACTTTTAGACTCATCTGTTTTCAGTGAGAATATCCACATCTATTGCCTTGGGTATCATTTACATTTACATTTACATTTTGTCATTTAGCAGACGCTTTTGTCCAAAGCGACGTACAAGGGAGAGAACAGTCAAGCTAAAAGCAATAAAAAACATGGTGTAACAATAAATACTACTTTATATAAGAATTAGAAAAAAACGACCTAGAAAGGAAAAAGAAGTGCAGGAATGTAACTGCTGAAGTGCAAGTTAAGCGCTAGTCAGGTGCCAGTTAGGAAGGGAGGTGCTCTCTGAAGAGTTGGGTCTTCAAAAGCTTCTTGAAGGTAGAGAGGGACGCCCCTGCTCTGGTAGTACTAGGCAGTTCGTTCCACCAACGTGGAACTACAAATGAGAATAGTCTGGATTGCCGTGCTTGCACAGACGGCAGTGCCAAACGACGCTCACTCAGATTACAGCCCGCCCTTGGCCAGCTAATGCAGCAGCGCAGACAATCTTTGTACGAGTTTTCACCCTGTACCTGCAACAAAGTTCAGCGGTCATTATGTAACCAGCGTCCTCGGGATTTACTTGCACTTCTGTAATACAGAGGTTTTGTTCAGGCGATCTGCTGAAGTTTCCATGTAATCTAGTTCAGTTCAGTAGTACAGTTTATGCTGAATAACTCCTGCGTTATCTTCAAACGGACTGCCCTTAGTGCTGGTAAGTTCTCTAATAGCAGCTGAGGTTGATGTCTGCCAGTTGAGCGTTATACTGACCAACACGTGTCTCATCTTGGATTTAATTTTGGCTGCTACTTGTCGTGTTGGACATAATCTGATTGCATTCAGAGTTTCATTTAGAAATTCCTTCTTCATTTAGAAAACGGTATTCTCTAAGTACATATTTCAAAGAGCAGCCTTTTACTAAGTAAGAAGTATCTCTTAAAATGTAAAATTAAACAAATTTAAAGTATGTCTAAAAATGTTTTATAGAATAAGTATTTTTTCTTTCACTGATAAGTAGAAAGAAGCAAACAGCTCCAATTACAATAGCTGTGTACATTCCCATTCACTGAGTGTATGCGCTGGACGAGGGAAGTTGGTGTAACCATTAACAACAGTTTGTTGTGTAATGTGTGTATTGTGTATTGTGTAATGGCTGTGAGACCTACTCTGACCTACTCCAGTGGATGATGCTGCAAACATGTTATCTTACAGAGCTTAGTAGCTGGTCTTCTATTTGAATCAGTGAAGATGAACAGTATTCACAGGCCACGTAGTAACTGGTCGTCTGTCTTCTTTCCTTTCAGGTTGGTGAAGATGCATCACATCACCTGGACAGCCTTGCTGCTGTCAGTCACTCTGTCTGTAAGTTCTGGAGGTAACGTGCTGGTGTTCCCGTTAGATGGCAGCCACTGGGTGAACATGAAGGTCCTCGTTGAGGAGCTGCACTCCCGAGGCCACAGCATTACTGTAGTGCGAGCCTCAGACAGCTGGTACATTAAAGAGGAGTCTCCCCATTACAGTGCCATCACCATCCCTACTGCTGGAACCTTTCTTCAGGAGTTCTTTGGCACCTTTGCCAAAAGTATGCTGAATATACGGAAAGAACAAAAGTTCTCCTGGCCTCACTTGATGCTTCAGTTTGAAGTAATTAACATGTTCTCAGAGATGCATCGGCAAATGTGTGAGATGATGGCAATGATGTTTCAAGACAAGGTCCTCATGAAATCTCTCACAGATGCCAAGTTTGACGTCGTCCTAACCGATCCAGCAGTTGGTGGTGGAGTGCTCTTAGCTCGACGTCTCAGTCTTCCATTGGTGTTAAACGTGAGGTGGACTGTCCATGGAGAGGCCCACTATGCCATCGCTCCCTCCCCTCTCTCCTATGTCCCCTACCCAGGAGCTGAGCTGACAGACAAGATGACTTTCTCTCAGAGGGTCCAGAACATGCTGACATATGCCTTTAGTTTATTTCAGATGCAAATGATTGTTGCTCCCCACTACACAGCTTTCTGCAAACGTTTCTTTGGTCCTGAGGTTGACTACTTCTCCTTGTTCCAGGATGCTGATATCTGGCTCATGAGGAACGACTTCACCTTTGAGTTTCCACGCCCAACCATGCCCAATGTGGTCTATATGAGTGGGTTCCACTGCAAGCCTACTAGAACACTTCCTGTTGACCTGGAAGAGTTTGTCCAAAGTTCAGGGGAGCATGGGGTCATCATCATGTCCCTGGGAACTCTGTTTGCAGAGCTCCCTAGTGATATCTCTGAGGAGATTGCGGCGGCTTTTGCTCAGCTTCCGCAAAAGGTCATCTGGAGACATAAAGGGGCCAAGCCCTCGAGTCTTGGCAACAACACCTTACTGGTGGACTGGATACCCCAAAATGACCTGCTGGGACACCCAAAGACTAAAGTCTTTGTAGCCCATGGGGGCACCAATGGTGTCCAAGAGGCAATCTACCATGGCATCCCCATAGTTGGTCTTCCCATAGTGTTCGATCAGCCTGATAATCTGTCCAGAATGGTGGCAAGAGGAACCGCTAAGGTATTGGACATTGCCACTCTGGACAGAGCAGTGTTTGTGGAGGCGTTAAGGGCAGTGCTGTATGAGCCGTCCTACACGGAGAACATGCAGAGGCTCTCCAGGATCCACCATGACCAGCCCATGAAGCCTCTGGACCGCGCCATTTTCTGGATAGAGTTCGTCATGAGGCATGGAGGCGCCCCTCATCTGCGCACACAGTCCTTCAGGATGTCCTGGATGGCTTATCATTCTATAGATGTCATACTGACTCTGCTGATGGCTTTGCTGCTCTTAGTGATAATTATGTTCCTGGCTATCAAAAAATGCTTTTCAGTTTTATTCAAAAAGAAAGTCAAATCTGATTAATATGATTGTCTTTCACATCGTGAAGTTAGAAGTCAAAGTTATTAAAAAATGTTCAAAGTCATTCAGAAGTTCAGTGAAAAGTATTTTTTTCTGGCCATAATGTCACAATAGTACTTATGGAGTAAATACTTTTTATCTTAACCTACAAAATGGTAACAATGAATATTGTCTGCATTTGGTTTTTGTTGTCTGTAAAGCACTGGGATTGATTAGTCCCTCTGACAGTAGGAATCTACTAAACCACATCTATTTGATAGGCAGTGTTGTGCATGAACGCGTTCAAAAGAACGCGTTCATTGAACACGTTCATTTTTATGAGAACGATGAACTGAACGCAACTTCATGACAAATAATGAATTTGAACGGTGAACACGTTCATATTATCTGAGGTCCAGCGCCACTGAGGTCTAGCTAAAACATTACGGAATGTTTTCCTTCTGCTGAGGAAAGACGCTGTCTAAATCGAATGCTTGTACCATGTCGTTGCTCAGTACCTGTTAAAAAGGCCATAGTAATTAATTGTTAAATTGCCCAGACAGACCATGTTTCGGTAAATGACCATATTTGGTAATTGCGTTGGTCATGTGACTCCACTTCTCACGTTGCAATGTTTTGATATCGCTTCATGGCATATTTAGATGGAGTAGCAGTTAACTTCGGGCATATTTTCACATAATTGAACGTTGCACTTTGTTGAAGTTGTGTGCGTCCATGTATACGTGAGTTTGACTTTGTAGCCTACCTTGTCAGTATGTGTTTGTTATAGTTTAGCTTTCTCATCATTGTTACGAGCACTGTCACTTAATTGATCCAGCATGATGCACTGTTCGTGAACTCGCTTAGCATAAGCTGCTAATGTACAAATACGAGTGGTACAGGGTTTACCTATGCTAACTTTTGAGCGGTCTTTCATTTAGTGTACATGCCCTTGTTGATCTGAGATTAAGCCAGTAGCATATCATTGCTGAAGAGCAAGTTATTATTATTAGTTCCCTGTATAATTCATTATTTAAATGGTACTACATACTAATTAAAAAAAAAATGAAAATGAACTGAACTATGAACTAGTTCAGAATTTAAATGGTGAACTATGAACGTGAACGATTCATGTTTACTTGTATGAACTGAACTTTGAACTAGTTCATGAGAGATGTGAACGTGCACAACACTGTTGATAGGAAGAGATCTAACTGGGAATGTGAAAATACTAGTTTTGATGTAAACTTTTCAATTATACTGGACTCTCTGTGTTGGGTAGATGTGTTTTTAGACCACGCTACTCAGTGTCCAATCCACAAGGTTAAACAGAGGTTGAACTTTCTCACTTTTTTCTTTTAATATCATAAATGTTGGGCTTCTTGAACAGGCACCGTTCGTCAAATTAATTACTTGTAAAAATGTCAACTCTCACTCATATCCTTATTGTTTAAAGTGTTAGGTTTCCTCTATTAAATCCACAGACATGTTAGGAAACTGGTAAATATTAAGAGATTCTATAAATTAGGAAGCTGGATGTTTCAGTGAACATATATTGTTAATATTGACTATTTCTTATTTGATGTGCAGATTTTAATCATTCTACTCATCACAGTCACACTAATAAAGTGCGGGAGCGGACGTCGCCACTTTGTATGCCGCGGATTGGCATTTTGGCAAGTTCTGGTTTCAAAAAGAAAATCCCTATAAGAGAATGAATGGGCTTTTGGAGAATCGACCCCCATTTGATCCTGTTCATTAAAAAGCACATGTATGTCGTCTCTGTATCAGTGGCGTAACGTAGTTACGACGGGCCCAGGTGCAGGCTATTATGACGGGCCCTAGTCAGTGGCGTAACAGAGCATTCACACGCTTCCGTTGGAATCCGTTGATCCGTCAGGGTTGACGGATCTCCATTCACTTTGAATGAGGTGACGTCATCCTTTGCCGAACTGAATTATGGCTCCGTTGGGTTCCCGTGCGTTGCGTTTCATGCTTTGCTTGCAGCAAGAGTTGAAGAATGTTCAACTTTTCGTGAGGCAATGCATGCGTCAGCCAATCAAATTGCCTTTCATGCATAACTGACAGCACAGGCGCTAGCCAATCAGATCCCGTATATGCTCACGTCTAGAAAGCGGCAAGCTCAAAAAAAAAAAAAAGATGGCGACCAAACTCCGTAGATGGTCGTATTTGTACCCAAAAGTTGTTTGTTTGACTTTTTTTTGCTTAGATTTTTTAAAAGTTACCGAGAAATAGACACTGTACAATGTAAAAACCCCTTTATTGTAACTGAAAAATACGTCTGTTAGGATTTGCGAGGTGTGTGAGCACCCTACCTAATGTTAGCATGCTACTGCTTACGAGGTAAGCAGCTTGCTAGTGGCGTGATTGGTTTGTTGACCTGTCAATCTCACTATAACGTCTCTGGTATCAACAGAACCCCACGCGCCAGACTCCTCCTCCGCCATCCGTTGGCGCAACGCATTCCAACGTGCACGTCTGAATGCTCGGTAACAGAGCATGCACACGGTTGCGTCGGAATGCGTTGATCCGGCAAGGTTGACGCATCCCCATTCACTTTGAATGGGGTGACGTCATCCTTTGCCGAACTGAATTGTGGCTCCGTTGGGTTCTGTTGCGTTGCGTTTCATGCGTTGCTTGCTGCAGGAGTTGAACAATGTTCAACTTTTCGAGAGGCAACACATGCGTCAGCCAATCAAATTGCCTTTCATGCATAACTGACAGCACAGGCGCTAGCCAATCAGATCGCGTTTGTGCTCACGTCTGAAAAGCGGGAAGCTCAAAAAAAAAAGATGGTGGACCAAACTCCGTAGATGGTCGTATTTGTACCTAAAGGTTGTTTGTTTGACTTTTTTTTGCTTAGATTTTTTAAAAGTTACCGAGAAATAGACACTGTACAATGTAAAAACCCCTTTATTGTAACTGAAAAATACGTCTGATTGGATTTGTGAGGTGTCTTTGTCACCTATCTAATGTTAGCATGCTACTACTGCTACTGACGAACAGCTTGCTAGTGGCGTGATTGGTTTGTTGACCTGTCAATCTCACTATAACGTCTCTGGTATCAACACAACCCCATGCGCCAGACTCCTCCTCTGCCATCCGTTGGATCAGCGCATTCTAACGCGTACGTGTGCATGCTCTGTAAGACCCCATTCACACGGTTGCGTCCGAATGCGTTGATCCGTTAAGGGCGACGGATCCCCATTCACTTTGAATGGGGATCCGTCACCCTTAACGGATCAACGCATTCCGACGCAACTGTGTGAATGGGCTGTAAGGCAGTGGTTCCCAAACATTTTACAGTCCCGTACCCCGTAACCGCCGTCACGCCCCCTCCCCCCACACACATATTCAGCCTATAACACTTGAAACTGTAAATTTGTCAGGGTAGGTCACTAGCCGCCGCCACTCCCCCTCCCCCGCGCACATATTCAGCCTAAAACACTTGAATCTATCATGGTAGATCACTAACCTACCTGTAGCTATTTTTGGAAGTGTAATTATTTTGTTGAATATGGGTATACACCAGTATTTTTGGCAATGCGACTTGGCTATTCAGACTATTTAGATTGACATAAATATGTCTATGGGCCCAGGTGGGCCCCCAAGACCCACTGGCCCAGGTGCGACCGCACCTGCTGCACCCCCTATAGTTACGCCCCTGCTCTGTATAGACCACAGACCCATACTATCTCTAAAATATGTCTGTTGCTATCCCTCTGCTACCAGTGAAAAATAACAGAGTACAAGGCAAATCACTAGCTTAATGCTTCACCAATTGCACAAGGTGAGCAGAAGCTGACCATAGCTAGCTTTAACTGTCGGGAATTTCAATATTCTTGCAACTGTTGTAGCGAACTAATCTGTTCAAATGCTTAAAGTTGCTACACCTGTAGAAACTGCGCTGTCTGATTTTCGAAAATAGGCCTCTCTGCCTGACCTTACATGACACTTGTTTTAGCAAAACGGCTCCATGTTCACCACACTACTGTATTACAACAGCCATTGTACTTTGCTACACAACAACCACGAGCTCAGCTTAAGTAAACACATCGATTAGCTAAGGATTTGATAGCCACAATCTGGTGAATAAAGTAAATCGGATGTTTTATGCCCTAGAGCTGTAACGTTAAGTTTCTTGAGAAACCGGGGGTGTGAGTCAAGAGTTTTCCGTAACCATGGATACCACTCTAGAGTCCCTCGTGTTGCCTGAGGAAAGAGACACGCATAGTTCATTCTTTTTACGCTCAGTATCAGTAAGAAAATATTTATTTTAACCAGACAAGACAACAGTTCGTTACAATAAACTGAAAACTACATTTAACTCACCAAACCGTTAGCCGAGGTTTTCTACTGAAGTTGTTTCGCTCACACGTTATTTTCGCCTACTTTGTGAAAACCCGTTCATTTTTTCATAGGGAATTTTTCGTTCGTTGGAACCAGGGAGTGTTAAGATGCTAACACTATAAACTACAAACTTCTGGTCGATTCTATTCTGAACATGGGGTTTTAATTTAATGTATTCTGCCTTTACGGCTTCAACTAGGGAGTAATGTGAACTTGTCTGACCTGTGATCTCTTTTCAGTCTGCCCTCAACACACCTCTGTCTACACACACTCATCAACTAACACAGATCTGTCGCTCAAGAAAGCAAAGTGTGAAAAATAAAAATAATAACAAAGGAGGTGAAATAAAATATTTACTAAATGCAGATACTGGGGGTCTCCCATTCACACACACAAACACAAGAAGCACTTTTAGACTCATCTGTTATCAGTGACGAGAATGTCCACATGTACTGCTTTGGGTATCAGTTTACAGCCGGCTCTTGGCCATAAGGCAGCAGAGCAGACAATCTTTGAACAAGTTTTTTGTACCCTGTAACTGCTACAAAGTTCAGCGGTCATTATGTAACCGGCGCCCTCGGGATGACTTGCACTTCTGTAATACAGATGTTTTGTTAAGGCGATCTGCTGAAGTTTTCATGTAGTCTAGTTCAGTTCAGTAGTACAGTTTATGCTGAATAACTCCTGCCTTCTCTTCAAACGGACTCCCCTCAGTGCTGGTAAGTTCTCTAATAGCAGCTGAGGTTGACGTCTGCCAGGTGAGCGTTATACCGACCAACACGTCATCTTGGATTTGATTTTGGCTGCTGCAAAAATGTTGGACATAATCTGATTCTGTTCATACTTTCATTTAGAAATTCGTTCTTCTTCATTAAGAAAACCGTATTCTCTCAGTACATAATTCACAGAGCAGTCTTTTACTAAGTAAGAAGTATCTCTTAAAATGGCTTGACGCTGCAAACATGTTATCTCACAGAGCTCAGTAGCTGGTTTAACACAGCAAGACACATTGTGCTTATTTCATAGTTCTATTTGCATAAGGGCTAACCCATCCCAAGCACTCATCATAAGCCACAGTCACTGGTCATCTATTTTAATCAATGAAGATTAACACTATTCACAGGCCACACAGTCACTGGTCACCTGTCTTATTTCCTTTCAGGTTGGTGAAGATGCATCACATCACCTGGACAGCCTTGCTGCTGTCAGTCACTCTGTCTGTGAGTTCTGGAGGTAACGTGCTGGTGTTCCCGTTAGATGGCAGCCACTGGGTGAACATGAAGGTCATCATTGAGGAGCTGCACTCCCGAGGCCACAGCATTACTGTAGTGCGAGCCTCAGACAGCTGGTACATTAAAGAGGAGTCTTCCCATTACAGTGCCATCACCATCCCCACCGCTGGAGGCTTTGATGAGGAGTTCTTTGGCACCTTTGTCAATAGACTGCTGTATATACGGAAAGAACAAAAGTTCTGGAGTAATTTGATGTTTGAGTTAGAAGTAATAGAGAAGCTCTCGGAGATGCATCAAAAAATGTGTGAGATGATGGCAATGATGTTTGAAGATGAGGCTCTTATGAAATCGCTCACAGATGCCAAGTTTGACGTAGTCCTAACAGATCCAGCAGTTGGTGGCGGAGTCTTTTTGGCTCGACGTCTCAGTCTTCCATTGGTGTTAAACGTGAGGTGGACTGTCCATGGAGAGGCCCACTATGCCATCGCTCCCTCCCCTCTCTCCTATGTCCCCTACCCAAGAATAGAACTGACAGACAAGATGACTTTCTTTCAGAGGGTTCAGAACATGCTGACATATGCCTTTGGTTTTTTTCAGTGGCAAATGATTGTTGCTCCCCACTACACAGCTTTCTGCAAACGTTTCTTTGGCCCTGAGGTTGACTATTTCTCCTTGTTCCAGGATGCTGATATCTGGCTCATGAGGAATGACTTCACCTTTGACTTTCCACGCCCAACCATGCCCAATGTGGTCTATATGAGTGGGTTCCAATGCAAGCCTGCTAGACCACTTCCTGTTGACCTGGAAGAGTTTGTCCAAAGTTCAGGGGAGCATGGGGTCATCATCATGTCCCTGGGAACTCTGTTTGCAGAGCTCCCTAGTGACATCACTGAGGAGATTGCGGCGGCTTTTGCTCAGCTTCCCCAAAAGGTCATCTGGAGACATAAAGGGGCCAAGCCCTCGAGTCTTGGCAACAACACCTTACTGGTGGACTGGATGCCCCAAAATGACCTGCTGGGACACCCAAAGACTAAAGTGTTTGTAGCACATGGGGGCACCAATGGTGTCCAAGAGGCAATCTCCCACGGGGTCCCGATAGTTGGCCTGCCTCTGGTATTAGATCAGCCTGATAATCTTTTCAAAATGGAGGTACGAGGAACTGCTAAGGTAGTGGATGTTGCCACTCTGGACAGAGCAGTGTTTGTGGAGGCGTTAAGGGCAGTGCTGTATGAACCGTCCTACAGGGAGAACATGCAGAGGCTCTCCAGGATCCACCATGACCAGCCCATAAAGCCTCTGGACCGCGCCATTTTCTGGATAGAGTTCGTCATGAGGCATGGAGGCGCCCCTCATCTGCGCACACAGTCCTTCAGGATGTCCTGGATGGCTTATCATTCTATAGACGTCATACTGACTCTACTGATGGCTTTGGTCCTCTTACTACTCATTATGTTCCTGGCCATCAAGAAATGTTATTCCGTTTTATTCAAAAAGAAAGTCAAATGTGAGTAATGTTTGATGAAATAGTGCTGTAACTATGTAAGAACATCTAGTAATTACTAGCATCATTGTGCAGGTTGTATGCATCCTGTTATGCATCATTCTATAGACGTCATACTGACTCTTCTGATGGCTTTTCTGCTCTTAGTATTGATTATATTCCTGGCCATCAAGAAATGCTTTTCAGTTTTTTTCAGAAAGAAAGTAAAATCTGATTAATATTATTGTCTTTCACTTTGTTTGTAAAGTTCGTAGTCAAAGTTATTCAATTTTCTTTTAAAGTTATTCAAAAGGAAAGTCAAATGTGAACAATATTATTGTCTTTCACTTTTTCTAATAAAAACATGTGTTTAAAGTTATTCATCAAGGTGTGGTCATACTGAACTAACACTACAACCATGGAAGGTGAAAGCGGGTAGATTTTTCATAAGACCAGTTTGAGACATGTTATTTAAGAAATTTCTATTTTCCCTGTATAGCTTTGACATGTTTTACACAATATTTATGTTCTCATCTCTTACTATGCCTCTGCCGCCTATCCCTCGCGGTTCACAGTGATTGACTGAATGGTCTGATCTGTAAACACGGTCGCAGTAAATCTATTTTGTAAATGTCCCATTGAGACAGCAATGTTTCACTCCAACGGACAGTGTTCCCCATATTTGGTGTTGAGATGTTAGGACTGTTATGTTTTAGACTGTTGCTTAAAAACTGTGTCAAACACACCTAAGGATAAACTCAAGCCAGGTCTTATTGCTCCACCAATATGGATCTCGGGTGTAATACGTGAAGCTTAAGATACCACATTGATCACCTGTAGCTATCAGTGACAGTGATATGACAGACTGGTGCTCTATTGGGAATGAAAGCCCAAGGTGTGCTGATTGAGCCACTCCACCAATGCATCTGTGTGTGAAGAGTATTTCCTCTGGAATTACCGGAATTCTAGCATTCCTGCACTTCTTGTTCCTTTCTAGGTCGTTTTTTCTAATTCTTATGTAAAGTAGTATTTATTGTTACTTTATTGCTCTTAGCTTGACTGTTCTCTCCACTGTATGTCGCTTTGGACAAAAGCGTCTGCTAAATGACTAAATGGAAATGGAAATGGAAATGGAATGCACTTTGCCTAATTCTTACATCGGAGGGGCATTCAGTCTGGACTTGTGGGAGTGAGATTTTTACGTCCAACTTCACAGGAGATGAGTGAGGTAATGCATTGGGATTTCTAGGGATACTTTTGTTTGGCCAGTTTCCTTCTGTCTCTCCGCAACAAATAACTGTTCCTTTCACAATATTTATGTTTATGTGACCTGAGTTAAGGTGTGCGACTCCCTTGCTTCATCCCCTACCGTCTCGTTCCATTGCTCTCTAACTTAATGTCGGCTCATGATCTGAGATCAGCAGGTCGACGGCTCAACTCTTTTTATTCATTCATTATTCTTCTCTGGACCATAGTGTCTTCTCACACTCAGTTGTCTAAGGGTGTACAACTGTTGACAGTATCACAAATTGTTAAACCACATGTCAAGCATACAGCCTTGGTGTTCAAATCATGCACTGTTTGCACAGTTAAGCAAGACTGGCCCTTTAAAGATGACCTATCGGTATAAGGTTCAAGGGGAGTTTAGCAGGTGAGGAGTTATATAACACCCAGGTCTTGAATAGTTGGCATTATTACTTGGTGTCACTCTAGCAGGTGAAACTGCACTAGAGACCTCTAGTGGGGTATTTTAGACATTGATATATATACATACGTATATATTTTTATAGATAGATTGATAGATATGTACAGTATATCAACATGGTGAACTTAATGCTCTTAATGACTGCATACAACAAATTCATAATGCCCAAAGATCTACCAAACGGATATTTTTTTAAACATTTCTCCTAAAAGCTGTCTGAATGTGTCGACTTTAAACAATAAAGCCAGATATGACCTTTGGACACGTGGACTTTTGGACATTAGCCAGATTACTGGTGCTTAAAAGGCTCACAGCGACCACAAAGCAAGCTGCTCCTTTTGCCCTCCGATGAGGTATGTTTGCACCAGGTGTTTGATGTGTTCATTAGTCGTAGCCGTGTGTTTCTTAGGCTGTGCGTTTCCTCAGTATCTCTTAGTCATGTTGGACTGACCTAGCGTTACTCTGAGACTAGAGAGTGCGTGGTGAGCTTTTTTCACTGTTGTATCAACAGGCATTAATACCAAGTGTGATCCTTTAACACTGCATATCTGTAAAATGCCTACACATTCAGACAGCTTTGAGGAGAAATGTTTCAAACAATATCCCTTTGGTAGATCTTTAGGCATTATGAATTTGTTGTATGCAGTCATTAAGAGCATTAAGTTCACCATGTTGATATACTGTACACATAAGGGTTCAGAAAAGACTAGTCATTTGCTATCAGCAGGCAGATGTGAACAGAAATAATCATATGAAAAAGAGGAGGTAATGCAAATGTATTTTCTGTCCCCATAATTAATATTTCACTTTGATGTTTCTTATTGTTTTTTGAGCAAGGCACACGTGCTGGTGTAGGATGCTTCGACTCCTGGTGTTAGCTGTCTCGGTGCTCTTCGTCTTCCTCTGTGGAGCCAATGGAGGTAACGTGCTGGTGTACCCAGTAGATGGCAGCCACTGGGTGAACATGAAGGTCATCATTGAGGAGCTGCACTCCAGAGGCCACAGCATTACTGTAGTGCGAGCCTCAAACAGCTGGCACATTAAAGAGGAGTCTCCCCATTACGCTTCACATACCATTGAAATGGGTCCATTTCAAAATGATGTGGTGGATGAACTGGCATCTGAACTTCTGCAGGCACGGAGAAAAGGCAGGTCCTTTTTTAAAGATATGGCACGGGGGAAGTGGGTATCAGAATGGCTATCTGGATTGCATCGGGACATCTGTACAATGGTGGCTGCAATATTTGAAGACGAGAGTCTGATGAAGACACTGCAGGATGCTAAATATGACCTGGTGCTCACTGATCCTTCTTTTGGAGGTGGGGTGTTCTTAGCACACCGCCTCCACCTGCCGTTAGTGTTAAACGTGAGGTGGACGATCCATGGAGAGGCCCACTATGCCATCGCTCCCTCCCCTCTCTCCTATGTCCCCTACCCAGGAGCTGAGCTGACAGACAAGATGACTTTCTCTCAAAGGCTTGGAAATTTTTTTGTATGTATTTTTAGTCAGTACATGCTCAGACAGATGGCTGATGTCCCATACACCGCTCTGAGCCATCGTTTCTTTGGCCCTGAGGTTGACTACTTCTCCTTGTTCCAGGATGCTGATATCTGGCTCATGAGGAATGACTTCACCTTTGAGTTTCCACGTCCAACCATGCCCAATGTGGTGTATATGGGAGGGTTCCAATGCAAGCCTGCTAGACCACTTCCTGTTGACATGGAAGAGTTTGTCCAAAGTTCAGGAGAGCATGGGGTCATCCTCATGTCCCTGGGAACTCTGTTTGCAGAGCTCCCTAGTGACATCTCTGAGGAGATTGCGGCGGCTTTTGCTCAGCTTCCCCAAAAGGTCATCTGGAGACATAAAGGGGCCAAGCCCTCGAGTCTTGGCAACAACACCTTACTGGTGGACTGGATGCCCCAAAATGACCTGCTGGGACACCCAAAGACTAAAGTGTTTGTAGCACATGGGGGCACCAATGGTGTCCAAGAGGCAATCTACCATGGGGTCCCGATAGTCGGTCTTCCCTTAGTGTTTGATCAGCCTGATAATCTGTCCAGAATGGAGGCAAGAGGAACCGCTAAGGTAGTGGACATTGCCACTCTGGACAGAGCAGTGTTTGTGGAGGCGTTAAGGGCAGTGTTGTATGAGCCGTCCTACAGGGAGAATATGCAGAGGCTCTCCAGGATCCACCATGACCAGCCCATGAAGCCTCTGGACCGCGCCATTTTCTGGATAGAGTACGTCATGAGGAATGGAGGCGCCCCTCACCTGCGCACACAGTCCTTCAGGATGTCCTGGATGGCTTATCATTCTATAGACGTCATACTGACTCTACTGATGGCTTTGGTCCTCTTACTACTCATTATGTTCCTGGCCATCAAGAAATGTTATTCCGTTTTATTCAAAAAGAAAGTCAAATGTGAGTAATGTTTGATGAAATAGTGCTGTAACTATGTAAGAACATCTAGTAATTACTAGCATCATTGTGCAGGTTGTATGCATCCTGTTAGGACAAAAAACTGCTTTTCAGTTAAATGTAATGTAATGGCGCTTTTCTGTAATCATAAAAATCATAAAAATGTAAGAGAATTATTATTTGTCACTATTTCGAAATGTTACTACTTTACTTTTTAGGATATGGTCTTTCCAAAATGAATACAGGTGTGACTAGGGCTGAGGTAACAATTTAGGCCCACAAATTGTCTCTGTCACTCACTAATAAAATCTACAAAATGGGAACCCTGATTTCAAAGATCTGATCAGAGTGCCATTGTGTTTTATTATGTTGATGTTTTTTTTCTGATCTATTATTCATATTCATGGTTTTATCAATCTGTTTATTTTTCTTTTATCCTTCTCTTATTCTTTCATTGTATTGTTTGTGTCTGTCTTACATCTTTTATATGTTTTATTATGTCTTTTAATCATTTTTAATCTCTAATATTCTTGTCTATTTTATACCGTTAATTTATTCACCTTTACTGGAAAGCACTTTTTATACAACTCCTGTTGTTCTTAAACGTACTATATAAATAAATGTGACCTGATAAAAAAATTGGGGATTGGGGACTGTAATCTGGAACTGAAACTTTCAGCTAATTATTTTGTGCAGAATACTGAAAGAAAGAGGTCAACTCTTACGGTCTTTATGGCTGCAGAAGTTAGTAAAAATGTTAGACAACTGTGAGTGTAACAACATATTTGAACAAGAGGTGGTGGTTGTCTAGTAATCTTTATCTGAAGTGTCCTTGTGTCAGGACAGTCCTTTTTTAAATCTGAATTAAATTCAGTTCAGTTCCATGTTATTGATTTATATAGCGACATTAACAATAGCCATGGTCTCAAAGCAGAGTCAAAGTTCTGAGGTCACACACTGAGAAGTTGTCTCTCAAGCAGAGGAGCATAATAAAAACATGCAGTTTACAAGTCTGGTCAGCAGAGGGCAGGATTGTGCCACAGTGTTATATCTGCAGCAGGCTTTGTATGCCCTCTGAGCAAGGTGCTGTGCTCCAAATGAACTGGTTATTTTAATTCAGTTTAAAATAATGAATACATTTAATTGTGTTCTGATGAAAACCTTTTCAGGATGAACCATAAATAATTTGCTCATGTTTAGCAATTAGGAATTAACAGTGTCTGGTCAAGGTTTTTGGTTTTGACCAGCCCAGAGTCTTTTAGAGCAGCATTCAGGGAGATATGAATTGTTTGTTTTGCCTGGTAATAGTTTGGCTGAGGAGAACATTTGGCCATGCAGACTGGTGATCAGAGCTGTGGGTAAAATTGGATTATGGGAAGGGACCTGTGTTTGAGCCATTGGCTGTTGGTGAGGGCTTAGACAGGTGTCCTGAAGCTTGATCTATAAGTCCCTCTGACAACTGTGTCGGTGTCAAGAGCAAAGACTTGCTAAGCATGACAGTTAGGTTTCTTGCCATTCCCCCTTGATTTCAAGCATTAGCCAGTTAAATTGTAATCGGCCAAAGATTAAGATGGGCCTATGTGATTGTTTTGCAGAGCACACCAGTCTTCACTTTTCACATTGGTTACTTAAATGCAAGGTTCCTTAGGCTTACATGGCTACAAGATACCATTTCACAAAACCAGGACATTTTGTTGAATAAAATAATTATAATAGTTTATCCTAACGTTATTCTGATCAGATCTAGGTTACATAGCCTTAGTTCAATTGATTGGTGCGTCCATCACGGAGGAGAGGACGGCACGCAAAGTCTCGCAAACCTTTACTTGCAATATGATGTAATCTCGCGGGATTTTTGGGCTATGCAAAGAGGTGGCTCCTTCAAGTAAGTCCTTCGCTGCGATACACCGGGCAACAGTTCATAATTTGCCCAGGTGGCATCCTCCGCCTTGATTTTATATAGGTGCGAATTTTATTCATGGTTTTCGAGCCGATCTAACGTTTTCCTGTATCTTACGTTGTACTGTCGTATAATCCACTGAGCTCCGAAACGTACCATATCACCAGATACCTGCTCGCTACAGATCGCGAGAATGGTGTCCTGTCAAGGAAAGCCGGTGGCGATTATATTCGGAGCCTTGATGCTTCACATGGTGTCCGCTCAGAACGGTAAGCAAATTCAGCTTCTTTTGGTGCATCAAATACATATTATATTGAGTCATGTTTTTCTTCGTGTTTGAGTTTGGAGGCATAGCAAAAAACGGATTCCTTCAGTTTAGGATGATGGGTGGAGATGACTGACACCGGGACGCCCTCGTTCAGTGGCTTCAGCGTAACCTAGTTAAGCGTTCAAACAGCTGATTTCATAGTAATAAGCTTGCAAGAATCTGATATTTGCCTTACAATACAGGGTAATCGAATAGGTTAACGTGGACGGTGGAATTATGTCGACTTAAATATAATCAGTCCCATGTGCAACAGTAAGCTAATGTTGCGTAGCTAGCCTATTATTAAAATGAATATGTGTAACGTACAATTGCCATTATATTTGCTGTCTTATAAGCAAGCAGAACGACGAGGCAAGCGGTTATCACTTGAGGTTCGCTCTGTGCTACAGAGTGATTGATGAGAAAGCGGAGTGCTGTCGGATGGGGGACTCGCTCATCGTTTGACAAGGACAGACTTGACCAGGTTCCGCAGGTGAAGGTTACGACAATAAACCGAGGCATTTGGCACTAGTCCTTGCATCATGTAACTTAACAAATACGACCGTGTCCTGACATTCTGAAATCTCAGCTATTTCTCGAAAGCGCCGATGACTCAAGAATGCACTTGTTTCCCACCTTTTTGACGTGTGCTGCTTTTTATTTATTTATTTATTTATAATTCCTGTAGCATTTTTCCACGCAGGACCAAACAGCGTTTCGGTTCTCTGGTGTTTTACCAGCGGTGAGTGTGTATGCTCAGAACGACGCTGGTCAAGTCTAATAGAACGAGATGCTGGTCTGAATACCAGTCCCCGCAGAGCTGTAAATAGCGCCAGTTCTCTCTGCTGCATGCTTCTATTAATAGCGCCGATGCAGCAGCGGGCTGCTTGCAGTTAATGTCCTCCTGTGTGGACCCGTTAAAATCTTAACAGGCGGAGCGCTGCAGTGCTTCATGACATTGATCTCTCAAAATACTCATAATGAATTCACTCAGTCTAAATTACAGAAGGTTGCTGCGGTATGCCGTAAAACCCGAGGACTCTGCTAGTGGTAACCTAGAGGATGTGGGCCTGGGGACAGCGACTGTGTAAGAATGCCTGTACTCAATGTAGTTATCTGCTTCTCTGTGACTGCGGGCAGTGTGACAACCATGCACCTGCTCCCCTGAGTTTTTCCCAGCAACTCCATTTAGCTCCTTCTTCACACAGAGGAAAGTGTTCTGGAGGCTAGGTTAGGCTAGTATAGCTTTACTATTTTAAAGGTACAATACACGCTAGAAAGGTATTGGTGATATGCGTGTGTGGTTGTACATGTGTGTGTGTGTGTGTGTACGTGTGTGTGTGTGTGTGTGTGTGTGTGTAATATTATTTCTTAAATGGTTATGTGGGGTTATCGGCCGTGTGCATAGCTCTTTGTGATGATACCTCAGTCAGTGTACTGTTGCTTACAGGCTCTTGTCAACTAGGCCTGGCTTTCAGTGTGGCCTCCTTCAGACAGAAGGCACATACATTCATGGGCGCTCATGCGTGGAGCCAGGGCCATCTCTTCATAACTCCCCCTGTGGCTACACACACCACAGATAGAGTGCAGCTTTTTCAAATAGGGACTGATTGGAATTCATTTCCTCGGGTGGGTGATGCTAACCGAGGACCGGTGTGTGTGTGTGAGTGTGTGTGTGTGTGTGAGTGTGTGTGTGTGTGTGTGTGTGTGTGTGGGGGGGCACATCTTAGCAGCTGTCATGTACACACTGTGGACAGGCTCTGAGTAACATGTGGGGTCTGAGGTCTTTTTTCTCTTTTGCAACACCTTAAGAGAGACGCTATGAAGGACTCATTAGAAGTCGACATAGTTCTGTGCTCCAGGGAAGATTCCTTCCCCAGATGTTCCTTAGCGTGCCACCAGCGCTAATTGCCCCTGCCGTTTAACAGGGACATCACTCAGATAGAGCTGCACTATTTATACCCGAGTTTGCTTTTAAACACCCTTGCGTGGGCGCCATGGGAAACTGGAGAAGTTTCCTCGTTCTCCTCAAGATTTTTTAGGGAAGTTTCAGTTTCAGAGGGAGACTCAGGAGAGCAGGAAGAACACACATGCTGAAGGGTTTGTTGTTTCTTGTGACACTCAATCGGCAAAGATCTAGTTTCTCATGAAATATTAAGTGTGCTGTGGTCCACTTCGGACTGGGGCTGCAACCTTAGTAGGGATGTTCTTTGTGGAACAACATTGTCAGGTAAAGATGAAATACGTGAGAAAATAAAAGCTTATGTTAGTTTTCCCCGCCAGCTCAGATTTTTTTTTTAATATCTCAGTAGAGTTAATTCAGTTCAGTTCAATTCAATTTTATTTATATAGTGTCAATAACAATTGACAATCAATACAAAATAACCCAGAGCCTGGCTCCCCTAGAGCAGGCACTAAGGCGATGGGGGCATGGAAAAACATTATTCAACAATTTTACCTTAAAATAACATCTTCAAAATAATTTTGGTGCTACACTGACTTGTAATACAGAGAATGGCGTCTGTGCCACTGCCACAGCAATCCTGGTATTGCACTATATAACTATGGGGTACAGGGCATGAGACCTCTGAGGTAGAGGCGATGAAGAAACCTAGGAAGACGTTGTCGGAGGATAGGAATAGAAAAAGAGAGGGTAACCAAGCAAGAGACCGAACAATTAATCGAGCAAATCAGACGCCGAGCTGGCCTTCTTTCTGTTGGACTAGTGAGTAATAACATAATCAGCTGTCTTGCTATGTCTTGTGTTGCACTCACTTGATGTTTGGCTGTGTTAGGAAAGTTGTCGACTCGCTAGTTTTCATCATAAACATCAAATAACATGTTATTGATGAAATATTTCAATGTAACAAAGTCATCGACCTCAGTCCCGTCTCAGGCTAGTATCCAAATAAATTCATCTTGCGTCAAAAAGTTTGATCAGTCTTCGTCAATCTCACAATCTTACTCTGGTAATAAATTACACTGTCCAATGTATATTAAGCATGTTGCCAACAACATTTTATTAGATTACACATTCAACACATTTAACACATTCAACACATTCAAACGGTTATAAAACAATGAATAGGGGCTGAAAAGACCAGCAGTATTTCAGCAAAATTTGGATGAGTTTGGGTGACCAGTCAGAATCAGAAGGAGAATCAGAATCAGAGGTACATTTATTGGTCAAGTGTGTGAAACACTGAAATTTGCCTCGTGCTGTTGGGAACTCAACGGAAATGTTGGGGACTCACAAAAAAATGTATTTGCAGACAAGACACAATAAACAAACAATATACAGATTATTTGCAGACAAGACACAATAAACAAACAATATAAAAATGATTTACAGACAAGACACAATAAACAAACAATATACAGATTATTTACAGACAAGACACAATAAACAAACAATATACATATTATTTACAGACAAGACACAATATGCAAGCAATATACAGATTATTTACAGACAAGACACAATACACACACAATATACAGATTATTTACAGATAAGACACAATAAACCAACAATATACAGATTATTTACAGACAAGACACAATAAACAAACAATATACAGATTATTTACAGATAAGACACAATACACACACAATATACAGATTATTAACAGACAAGACACATTAAACACACAATATACAGATAATTTAAAGACGAAACACAATAAACTAGCAATATACAGATTATTTACAGACAAGACACAACATACAAGCAATATACAGATTATATAAAGCAAACAATATACATAAAGTGCAAGTGCAGTGCAAACAACAATAATGTGCATCACATTTGGGACAGTATTTGTAGATGTGAAGCAGGATGTAATAACTATCTGAGGAAGCAAGAGTAGTTAAGGCATAGAGATGATGCTGGTCAGCTGTTTATGAGGGTGATGCAGGAGGAAGGAAAGTGCCCCTGTGTTTATGAGAGTGATGCATGAGGAAGGAAAGTGCTCCTGTGTTTATGAGGGTAGTTTAAGTATACAGGGTTGTGTAGCGCCTATAGGAGGGGAAGAGCTGAAAAAGGTTGTGTCCAGGGTGTGAGAAATCTGTCATGATTCTCCCTGCCGTTTCCTGGTCCTGGAGGCAGTCCTGCAGGCTGGGCAGGGGGGGACCAATGACTCTTACACTTGTGTAATACACCCAGCACTGACAGAGATGACTGGTACTCTGATGCATCAATATGCTGCTGCCATTAGGTACGAGGGGTCGGTCAGCCCGAGAAGAGGATTGGGTGAGCATATGTAATGGGATATGCTAGCACATCCAGTTATACTTGTATTCAGAGAAACAAAACATGGCCACCTAATTGCTGTTAGCTATTTGTGATGTTAAAATATGAGTTATATGAAGATATAACTGGTGGGTATGACTTTTTAATGTGATGAGAAAACCCTGATGGCCTGTTGGTGTTTGTAGTGATTGGAGGGAATTGTGTTTCTTTGTTTGGGTTGTATTTCATCGATCTGTGGCTTCTAGTCCAGATCAGTCATCGGCAGCAGACTTGAGGAGCTCCGCTGCCACGGCAATATGTTTCTCTCCCCCGAACTGCATCAGGACCGGGGAGGAACGGATGGTGTGTGATGGCCTCTCTCCTCTGGCCTAGCAGGAGACACATCAGATCACACCACAGCACATCCTCTTGATGCTGCTCTAAGACATTCCCATTTTTTTGGAACACCCTCCCCCTTGTGTCTGTTTGGATCGCTCTCTGTGCCTGGGTGAAAGGTATCTGAGCCCCACAGGGTGTGCGTTAGCCTTGTTAGTCCTTTATGGAAAACTACTGACATGATTTTCAAGAGAAGCTCGCTGATAGTTGAATGATTGAACGATGATTGTTACTCCCAAAACATTATTAAGCATTATAAGAAGTGTCTGTACTGAGCTGTTAGGCCTGCGTCTAAATCATGGAGGCTCACTCTGCGCGCATGTTGTTGAGCTTGTATGTCTGTGTTATTGAGTGTGTGTGTGTGTGTGTGTGTGTGTGTGTGTGTATGTGTGTGTAGGAGGCAGATGTGTGTGGGTTGTGACTGTTCAGTAAGTACTTTTACTCACAGTACTGTATAAGCACCTGCTTGGCCTGTCTCAGTGTGTTTCTATGGAAACGGAATGCATCCATCACTGTGCGCCCACACCATCCCAGAGGACAGAGCACAGTTAGTACAGTCCATATTAGTTAAGCAGAAAGCCTGATGCTGCCCTGATACTACTGGTCTGGTAGTGGTCTGGTAGTGGTCTAGTACTGGTCTGGTAGTGGTCTGGTAGTGGTCTGGGACTGGTCTGGGACTGGTCTGGTATTGGTCTGGTAGTGGTTTCATCTCTCAGCTCAAGATTGTTCAGATCTGAAATGGTTGCTATGGAGAAACTGACCTTGGGAACATGCCAAATGCTGCTGTTACAAATCATTAGAAATGCTGTGTGAGTGTGTTTGAGGGAGATAGTGTGTGTGTATGTGAGAGAGAGAGAGTTTGTGTGTGTGTGTTTGTGTGTGAGCGTGAGAGATTGTGTATGAGACTGTGTATGTGTGAAAGTGTGTGTGTCTGTGTCTATACAGTATGTGTGTGTTTTTGGGTGTATATGAGACTGTGTGTTTGTGTGTGTGTGTGTTTGTGTGTGTGTGTGTATGAGTAATGCTGCTTGGCCGTTGTATCACAGGCATCCTAATGTAAATGTAGATGGCGTTAACAGACAGGTTGATCAGACAGGAAGTAACAGCCCATGGTTGTCTTCAAATTCCCACCTCTCTTCCTCTCAGCTGCAAATGCCAGTGAATGTTTCAGTGACTCAACAGCTCAGCACTTGAACTGTGTGACAAGGTTTCACTTTCAGCCCAAACCACCTGCTCAAGAGGGAGCCAGCCAGGGCATCCTACGCATACTGCAGCTCTGCACAATCTCTCACAGAAGCCAGACAGGATGTGATGAAATCAGACTGGGCAAACCTCTGGCCCTCGCAGCAAGCACTGGCATCTCATTCGGCATATATGGGTCGGGGTAATACATGGGTCAGGCTAATATATGGGTATGGGTCGGGGGCGGGGTAATATATGGGTATGGGTATGGGTCGGGATAATATATACATCCTCTCCCTTTCACACTTTTCGTTATTTATCAGTTGTCCATATTTCTGTTCTGTCTGGCCAATGTCATTCTTGCATGAGTGTCTTTGCTTTCTGTCTGTTTATGTTTCTGGTCTGCTTTCTGTTACCTATTGTTCCATGTTGTATATTTCTGTTAATCTTTTTTTCTTTTAATTGTTTTCCACCCTCGACCCTTTTCTTTGTCCTTCTTTTTGGCCTCTCTTGCCCACCTCTCTTGCCCCTGCATGCTGGCCTTCTGCCCCCCTGGGAGCAGCGGGATTTGTGAAATCGCCCCTGTCTGAGACCAAGCTGACGGGGGACACGTTTGAGCTGTATTGTGACGTGGTGGGCAGCCCCACCCCCGAGATCCAGTGGTGGTACGCCGAGGTGAACCGGGCCGACTCGTTCCAGCAGCTATGGGACGGCGCCCGCAAGCGGCGCGTGTCATTCAACACGGCGTACGGAATCAACGCCGTCAGCGTGCTCGCCGTCACGCGCGTCAGCCTCGACGATTCCGGAACGTACGAGTGTCGTGCCAGTAACGACCCGCGCCGCAACGACCTGCGGCAGAACCCCTCCAGCACCTGGATCCGAGCCCAGGCCACAGTCACGGTCCTGGAGAGTGAGTCTGGGAGGTGGAGCGCCCCCTAGTGTCCAGTAGAGATAGCGGCATTAGACTCCACCTAAACCCCATCCCCTGTTATGCCTTCATTTACAATCCTGAAGAGTGAGTCTATGAGGTGGAGCGCCCCCTGGTGTCCTCATGGAGATAACAGGAGCTACCTTCCACCTGTCCCCACCCACCATGGCATCCCCATGCCCTATACTGGCTACATTCTACAGCCTGTAAAATAATAGTGTTCAACAGGTCTGTGAAGTGGAGCCTCGACCGCCCCCCTCCATACACCCTCGTAGCTACATTTACATTTGTTTATTCTCTGTGTAGTACGTCTGTGAGGGTTAGATCTCCTAATAGCCTCTTAGAGATAACAGCCCCCGCTCACACACACACACACACACACACACACACACCACACACGCACACGCACACGCACACGCACACACACGCACACACACACACACACACATACACACACACACATGCACACACATCCATCATAAACCTGTCTCCTTCTCTGCCCAGAGGTGGAGAGTAAATAATTACACCTCCCCACTCAGCTGTCTTAATCTGTCGCTGCTGTCAAGAAGAGTGAATAAATGTCACACACACTCACATACACACACACACACACACACACACACACACACACACTGTCAAGAAGAGTGAATAAATGTCACACACACTCACACACACACACACACACACACATTCTGTCAAGAAGAGTGAAGAAATGTCACACACACTCACATACACACACACACACACACACACACACTGTCAAGAAGAGTGAAGAAATGTCACACACACTCACACACACACACACATTCTGTCAAGAAGAGTGAAGAAATGTCACACACACTCACATACACACACACACACTCACACACACACACACACACACACACACACACACATATACACACTGTCAAGAAGAGTGAAGAAATGTCACATCTGCTGGCCTCTCCAAGCTGTTGCTTGGCCTACAGCAACATACACTGGCGAACTTCCCCTCTAAAACACACACACAAGCAACAACACTCACACACGCACACACAAGCAACAACACTCACACACACTCACACTCAAGGACAAACACACAAAACAGTCGCTGAGAATCAGTCTGAGATCACAAACATGATATAAACGCTGTGGTTTAAACTGTATGTCTTTCCTTCCTCTCCCTTTCTCATCTAGAATACATACATTAGTCTCCATGTTCCTTATGGCAGTATTTCCTCGCGGGTGTGCCTCAGCTCGTCCGTCCGTCCCTCTCCTCCCTCCCCTCCCCCCCCTCCCTCCTGACTGATTAATGCCTCCCTGTTTCCAGAGCCCACCATTGACGCGTCTGATCACCTGATCCTGCTGAGAGAAGTGCACAGCCCGCCCATCACACTGCAGTGTAACCTGACGTCCACACACAACACGCACTTCGACAGCTACTGGATGAAGAACGGCGAGGAGGTGGACGGAACGCGCCAGCCCACCAAAAACACGGAGTTCAGGTATGATACACACCTGTGCCCTCTCACACACCTGTGCTCTCTCTCACACCTGTGCCCTCTCACACACCTGTGCTCTCTCACACACCTGTGCTCTGTCACACACCTGTGCTCTCTCAGACCAGTGTTCTCTCTCACACCTGTGCTCTCTCACACACCTGTGCTCTCTTACACACCTGTGCTCTCTCTCACACCTGTGCTCTCTCTCACACCTGTGCCCTCTCGTCTATGATTCTATGAAACAGAGTTCAAATATGACATACACCTGTACTCTCTTACACACCTGTGCCCTCTTGTCTATGATTCTATGAAACAGAGTTCAAGTATGACATACACCTGTGCCCTCTCACACACCTGTGCCCTCTCACACACCAGTTCTCTCTCATCTATGATTCTATGAAGACAGTGTTCCTGCAGCAGAACTGTAATCTGGGACCCTTCATGTGTGAAATGTCACGCCCTCCCAAAAGCAAAACACAATTTTTATCTTCATTAATAATATAAATCTTCTCCAATGCCTGTTTTAAAAAGGCATACTCAAAATGGATGTGTCATGAGCTAATTCTAGATGACAGCCTAAAGAGAAACTCCCTTTTTTCGTTCTGTGTTTTCTTGTATCTTCCAGTTTACCATGAACTGCCCCCTGCATCAGCTCTCATAGAGCCGCAGGGTTTTAGTTCCTTGCTCCCTAGACCTGTTGGTCATCTGTCACAAGTGTGTAGCTAATTCTCCAGTTCGACTCCTAATCTCATCAGAGCCAAAACACTCTCTGACCACAACTCTGACCACAAATACTTAAACCAGGACCCACAAGGACTAACTCAAACAGATTGTCTGGACACACTTAAACCAGGACCCACAAGGACTAACTCAAACAGACACACTTAAACTTTGAGCCTTACAGACTTCCTCAAAGAGACACCTGGGGGCCGTATAGACTACCTTAAAGAGATTAGCTGGAAACGTGGCTAGAACTAGGAGCTGTAGGGACAAACTGAAGCAGACATATACATTTAGATTCAGGAAAGAACTACTGGCCACAAACTGTGAAGATCCTCGTGTGTGACAAATACGTCACTTGTCGCGTGACAATAAGTCACGTGAGAATGTGTTGGGAGAAGTTGGGAGAAGTTGGGAGGAGCGGTGAAGCTGTGTGATGGAGGTTATTTATTGTTATCATAAAGAGGATGATGTGATAGCTGCTATGTATTACTGAGTGTGAGACACTGGATGTGTGTTTGTGTGAGACACTGGATGTGTGTTTGTGTGAGATACTGGGTGTGTGTTTGTGTGAGATACTGTGTGTGTTTGTGTGAGATACTGGATGTGTGTTTGTGTGAGTTACTGGATGTGTGTTTGTGTGAGTTACTGGATGTGTGTTTGTGTGAGTTACTGGATATGTGTGAGTTACAGGATGTGTGTTTGTGTGAGATACTGGTGTTTGTGTGAGTTACTGGTGTTTGTGTGAGTTACTGGATATGTGTGAGTTACAGGATGTGTGTTTGTGTGAGTTACTGGATGTGTGTTTGTGTGAGACACTGGGTGTGTGTTTGTGTGAGTTACTGGTGTTTGTGTGAGATGCTGGATGTGTGTTTGTGTGAGTTACTGGATGTGTGTTTGTGTGAGTTACAGGATGTGTGTTTGTGTGAGTTACTGGATGTGTGTTTGTGTGAGTTGCTGGATGTGTGTTTGTGTGAGTTACTGGATGTGTGTTTGTGTGAGTTACTGGATGTGTGTTTGTGTGAGTTACTGGATGTGTGTTTGTGTGAGTTACTGGTGTTTGTGTGAGTTACTGGATGTGTGTTTGTGTGAGTTACTGGTGTTTGTGTGAGATACTGGGTGTGTGTTTGTGTGAGTTACTGGATGTGTGTTTGTGTGAGTTACTGGGTGTGTGTTTGTGTGAGTTACTGGATGTGTGTTTGTGTGAGTTACTGGGTGTGTGTTTGTGTGAGTTACTGGATGTGTGTTTGTGTGAGTTGCTGGATGTGTGTTTGTGTGAGTTACTGGATGTGTGTTTGTGTGAGTTACTGGATGTGTGTTTGTGTGAGTTACTGGTGTTTGTGTGAGATACTGGATATGTGTTTGTGTGAGATACTGGTGTTTGTGTGAGATACTGGATATGTGTTTGTGTGAGATACTGGGTATGTGTTTGTGTGAGATACTGTGTGTGTTTGTGTGAGATACTGGATGTGTGTTTGTGTGAGTTACTGGATGTGTGTTTGTGTGAGTTACTGGATGTGTGTTTGTGTGAGTTACTGGATGTGTGTTTGTGTGAGTTACTGGATGTGTGTTTGTGTGAGTTACTGGTGTTTGTGTGAGATACTGGATATGTGTTTGTGTGAGATACTGGTGTTTGTGTGAGATACTGGATATGTGTTTGTGTGAGATACTGGGTATGTGTTTGTGTGAGATACTGTGTGTGTTTGTGTGAGATACTGGATGTGTGTTTGTGTGAGTTACTGGATGTGTGTTTGTGTGAGTTACTGGATGTGTGTTTGTGTGAGTTACTGGATGTGTGTTTGTGTGAGTTACTGGTGTTTGTGTGAGTTACTGGATATGTGTGAGTTACAGGATGTGTGTTTGTGTGAGTTACTGGATGTGTGTTTGTGTGAGACACTGGGTGTGTGTTTGTGTGAGTTACTGGTGTTTGTGTGAGATGCTGGATGTGTGTTTGTGTGAGTTACTGGATGTGTGTTTGTTGCAGGATATGTGTTTGTGTGAGTTACAGGATATGTGTTTGTGTGAGATACTGGATGTGTGTTTGTGTGAGTTACTGGTGTTTGTGTGAGTTACTGGATGTGTGTTTGTGTGAGACACTGGATGTGTGTTTGTGTGAGTTACAGGATATATGTTTGTGTGCAGACTGAATAAGCCCAGAGCAGACGATGCAGGAGAGTACATGTGTGTCTTCACCTTCACCCAGACCCCGCCAGCCAACGCCACCATCGAGATCAAAGGTAAGAGGCTCTGAGCCCCGACTGCACTTTGTGGTCGGTTATATGTATGTTTTTATATTCATGCATTTAGCAATTTGCAGTAATTTACAGCACAGTGTCGTCAGTGTGTGCACTCCCTGGATATCAAGGGAGTTGTTAGCACCCTGCTCTACCAGTTGAGTGCTAGTTGACTTGGTGTAGTCAGTGTCACGGTTTTGTGTTTTCGTTCACATAGCCATTTGCTTTAATTTACTTACTTAGTTGCCATGTGCTTTTGTTTTCCCAGTCTCTGTCTTTGCCTCTGTTCCTTGTGTCACTGTTCGCGCCCCACTCGTTACCTCCTGGTTTGACTCATTGATCCCTGCAAAAGCAAAAACAAAAACTCAAAACCAGTTGAGTGCTAGTTGATTTTGGTTGCTCTACCAGTTGAGTGCTAGTTGATTTTGGTTGCTCTACCAGTTGAGTGCTAGTTCAGTTTGGTTGCTCTACCAGTTGAGTGCTAGTTCAGTTTGGTTGCTCTACCAGTTGAGTGCTAGTTCAGTTTGGTTGCTATACCAGTTGAGTGCTAGTTCAGTTTGGTTGCTCTACCAGTTGAGCTCTATGAGTTACTGTAGATCCGCCTGTAGGTCGTCTCTCAGGGCTATGAGTCTATGGGGAAGACCCCTCAGGACCCCGCTCCAGTTCCTGTATAAATCCGTCATTAGTTTATTTATACCCAGCATGCTTCTTCCTCTAGAACTTTCATCTTACGGCACGCCTGCTTGTCTGCCCTCCCTATTGCCTCCTGTCTTGTTCCACAGTCTAGTTTTCACTACGTGGATATTTAATCTCATCTTACTTCAATATTGTGAGCTATCCATTTTTTTCTGAGATAAGTTAAACCACTAGAGTGTGTTAAAGTTATCCAAGATGTGTCAAAGAAGAGGAACTATTACGCACATTTTCAATGTTCATAATTTTATTTTTGGGGTCTACTAGAATAGATTCACTATTGAGCCCAGTGTGCTCTGATTGGTCAGCTGGGTGGGCAATAAGGATCGCGTTATGAGATCTTGTCATTTTGTAACGAGGGAAAAGGGCTGGAATTCTAAGGAGGCGTATCAGGCAGCTGAGAAAAATGGTTTCTGTGGGAGGGAGTTACCCCCTCTGGCATGTGTATTGGGCTTTGTAACGTTGAGGACCGTTAACATGCAAAAAAAGCTCTGTAACACACTAACGGACAAAAACAGAAAAGAATAGGTCCTCTTTAAAATGACATTTCACTTCGTTAATTTTATTCTGAGAAACAAAATTATGTGTGAGAACAAATTATGTGTGCAGCCAACACAGTGACTGTTCCTGAAAAATCTGCGACGTACAGTTTGATTGGCTTTTAACATGACTGAAGAGGATAGAAGATCCGACTAGAAAAAGGCCATGTTCTGGTTTATGGTAGTGTTCACATTACCATATAACGGTATTGCACTCCCAATGGCGCCAATTTTCGGTTGTATAGATTTTCTGTTATTCCCGGTTTTATCAAAAAACCTTTAAAAGCCTACTCCTCCTACAATTTTGGTCAAATCTTCTTCAAAATCACCAGAGATGATCTTCAGACCAAGCCTCACAAAAGTTCTAAGCAAATCTTTGAGATATTTACCTGGCCGTCAGTGGTACAGGGGTAGAGAAGTCGTTTAGTAATCAGAAGGTTGTAAGTTCAAATCCCTGTCGAAGCGTCCTTTAGCAAGACACTTCTTTCTTTTCTTCTTTCCCTTCGTCACTCTTCTTTCCTTCATTTACTCTTCTTTCCAAAATTGTGAAGAATATACATTTTCCCCTGGTTTCGCAATCTTTGGAGGAATCCGCATCGCTGCTTGCAGCTATATTTTTATTTGGAATTGTAAGAAGAATAGTGAATTTAATTTATTTTGTTATAACTGTGTTCAAAATAAATCTTTCATTTAATATAGTAATTTTTACAGCTCATGTGTTATTGTAATATACTCTGTCCTTGGCTGAAAGCACCCACCTTCATTGTTCTTTATTAAAAGCATATTAACTCTCCTTCCCCCAAAAAATTAAGCTTAGAAGAAAAATTATTTGAAAATGGAGCAACTTGGATAAGCTCACTGACCAGAGCACTGCACGTGCTCCTATGCTGTGACAGCAAGTGATTAGTTTATGGCACAGAGACTTGAGTACATAGCATCCTGCTGCAGTGTTAGCATAGCATCCTGCTGCAGTGGTAGCATAGCATTCAGCTGCAGTGTTAGCATAGCATCTTGCTGTAGTATTAGCGGACCACTACAGGGTGAGAGAGCAGACAAGACATTGCCATGGCTGCAGTTTGTGCCATCACACATCTACATTTATACTGCGCTACAAACACAATTTTGGAAATTGTTTCCTTCCCTTTGAATTCTACAAGCAGAAATAACAACCAACAACAGGATATACCCCCCAAGCCCTAATGATACTTTTAGCGACCCTACTCCAGAAAGGGAAATGTGATTTGTAATTACATTTTTTAATGTATTCACTTCTTCTTTGGCATATTGGCCACTGCTCTGCTTTCCACTATCTGTTACTCTACTCTAGTGGTTACTGCCAATGAGTGCCACTGAAATATAGTTTTT
>NC_045154.1:15250380-15277880 GCF_900700415.2 Clupea harengus | reverse complement strand
TCTCTCTCTCATCTCTCCCTTTTTTCTCTCTCTCTCTCTCTCTCTCATATCTCTCTCTCTCTCTCTATCATATCTCTCTCTCTCTCTCTATCATCTCTCTCTCTCTCTATCATATCTCTCTCTCTCTCTATCATCTCTCTCTCTCTCTATCATATCTCTCTCTATCATATATCTCTCTCTCTCTCTATCATATCTCTCTCTCTCTATCATCATATCTCTCTCTCTCTATCATCTCTCTCTCTCTCTATCATATCTCTCTCTCTCTCTATCATCTCTCTCTCTCTCTCTCCCTCTCTCCTCCTCCCCTGGCTCCTCCTCCTCCTCCTCTGCAGGACATTGATAACACCACTGGCCGGTTCTTCATCAGTAACAAGGACAACTACACGGAGCTGAGCATCATTAACCTGGACATCGCCGCGGACCCCGGCGAGTACCAGTGCAACGCCACCAACGCCATGGGCACCACCACCATGACGTCGGTGCTGCGCGTGCGGAGCTACCTCGCCCCCCTGTGGCCGCTGCTGGGAGTGCTGGCCGAGATCATCGTGCTTGTGCTCATCATCGTCATCTACGAGAAGCGCAAGAAGCCTGACGATGTGGCTGACGGTGAGCCTCCACTCATGCACAGATGATGATGATGATGATGATGATGATGATGATGAAGAGTGTGGCTGGTTTATGGAACAGAAAACTGGGTGTATGTTTTTTCAGGCTGTAGGCTGTGATTGAAGTAGTTTAACCTTTGTGGGTGTAACAATCATAGTAGTTTAATGTAATTTTAACTTAATGCTTCTGACCATTATCTCCACATTATTAGCCCTGGGTCAGAAATGAATCTTAGCGTGCAGCATGTAGCGTGTAGCATGTAGTGTGTAGCGTGTAGCGTGTAGTGTGTAGTGTGTAGTGTGTAGTGTGTAGTGTGTAGTGTGTGTGGTTTACCTCAGTGGTTAGAGGGTTTCTTGCTAACAGGAGCAGAGAGGCTCAAAATCACACAATAGGGTGTTCATAACAAAATCACACAATAGTGTGTTCATAACAAAATCACACAATAGTGTGTTCAAAACAAAAGCACACACAATTGTGTATTCATAACAAAAGCACACACAATAGTGTATTCATAACAAAAGCACACACAATTGTGTTCATCTCTGTAAATTACAGCTGCTAATCCCTGTAGGGAAGAACAGGGAGGTACTAGATTGTGTGATTACTCTCAAAATCAGACACGTGTGTGTGTGTGTGTGTGGGCTGGCCTTCACACACACTCACCTGGCCTTCCTCTTCCTCATAGTTGCCTTTCAGGGCAAGATCAATGCAATAATGTCCCTCGTCATTTGATACTGTTCAATAATCCCACTCAATAATTTAGAACCAAACAGTCTCTCTTTCTCTCTCTCTAACACACACACACACACACACACATAGACACACACACAGACACACACACACAGCAGGACCCATGTTGTCGGGATTAACAGCACTGATGTGATATTTATGAGGTGTGTGTGTGTGCATAGCACAAGAGCTGCGTTCATTATTTATGTCTGTTCAGGGAGTTCACCTGATCCCGGAGCAGCGGGAACAGAACTTCACTAGGAACCATTTCTCTCTCTCTCTTGCTTTCTCTCTCTCTTTCTTTCTCTCTCTCTCTCTCTCTCACCTACTCCCTCAATGGTACAACACTAGTACACTGAACATCAGGAAACGACCTAATCACATTTATATATTTAGAGATTTACTAAAGAACTTGTACACCTGGTAAAGTAGAATAGAACACCTTAGGGTCACTGAGTGATTGTGAAACATTAATCAGTAGTAAGGAAGGTAACTGTTTTGGAGAATGTGAGTATTGTGTTCAGTAATGTTCAGTACACACACAGCTAAGCTAATCAGAAGTAAGGAAGGTAACCGTTTTGGAGAATGTGAGTATTGTTAGCTAATGTTCAGTACACACAGCTAAGTCTTACCTGAGCATCGTTAGCACTAGAGCTGTTTGAGTTTCCTGTAGACTGATAGGCTGATGGGGAAAGGAAGCTTAATGAAAGGAAGCTTTAATGAAAGGAAGCTTTAATGAAAGGAAGCTTTAATGAACTCTGTTCCACCATGTTTCTTCCCTCTCTCCCAAATGCTCTGCGTCTGTGGTAAGTGAGAACTGCATGCCCCCAAGTTTGACCTCAGCTGGGTTTTTCTCAACATGTCCTCATTAACTGTCATTACACGGGCATTTTCTGTTGACTGGAGAAGAAATGACGTCTAGCGGCTCACACTGGGTCACACACTGCGCATTGGGTGACACTCTCGTCACACACACAGTCGTTAGTCACACACACGTGTGGCCGAGCTGTAGGGCCCTGTAGCCGGGGCGGCTGGATCGTGTGGTGCTCACAGAGGTGTTAGTCACACACGCTGACGTGGGTTACAGAAAACATTTAAACATGTTTACATTCAAAACACTGTTATTTCGACAGAGAAAACCTTTAAGCGTGTATTCAGTCAGCAAACTTATTTCTATACAGAACGTTTTTAAACATGTTTTCATTCAACTTCAAGCTGTTATTTCTACCCTTCAGTCATGTTTGTTTAATCTCCTGCTAATATTTGGAGCAACATGAGAAAATGGCCTGTAATGAACATTGTGTCGACTAGACTGTTTTCCCTACAATTGTTGCATGGCATACCGATACTGAAAAAGTACTGTGGTACCAGAGTTTTGAAAATGGAACGATACCACTGCAAGCGCTGTTTTAAAGTGTACCACTGCAACTGTTTTAAAGTGTACCAGTGCAAGCGCTGCTTTAAAGTATACCACTGCAAGCGCTGTGTTAAAGTGTACCAGTCATGCTTTAAAGTGTACCAGTGCGGTTTTAAAGTGTACCAGTCCAAGCACAGTTTAAAAGTGTACCAGTGCTGCTTTAAAGTGTAACACTACAACTATTTTAAAGTGTACCAGTGCTGCTTTAAAGTGTACCAGTGGAAGCGCTGGTTTAAAGTGTACCAGTGCTGCTTTAAAGTGTACCAGTGCAAGCGCTGTTTTAAAGTGTACCACTGCAACTGTTTTAAAGTGTACCAGTGCAACTGTTTTAAAGTGTGCAAGTGCTGCTTTAAGGTGTACCAGTGGAAGTGCTGTTTTAAAGTGTACCACTGCAACTGTTTTAAAGTGTACCACTGTAAGCGCTGGAGATAGTTGATTAGTTCACTCTTTTATGTCCATGAAAGAAATACAGAATGGTCGAAAAGCCTCTCTGTGGTAGTGATATACAGTACATGTTCATACATGGCCTACATACTTCCGTAGTGCTCAAACGGTCGCCATGAAAGTAATGGTGTCGGAGAGTCACCTAACTGCGGAGAGACTTTTCGATTGCGCACATGCCCCAAGCTAGCAAACGAGGCGTCACAACATCCCCTAACCCACAACATGCCCTAACCCACAACAAATGAATTAATGCACATGTGAATCTCTATATAGTGAAGTCACAAAGGCCCATGTTATGTTTCATACATACTGTATGAAGACAGCATTGGAACTTTTATCTTCTCTTCTGTGCAGCATTAGCCTACAGTATGACAGCCTAACCTTCTCTTAGATTATGATATATCTAACCACTATCATCAAAATATTTTCTAGGTGTGGTATTGAAAAGTATCGAAATTCATGACTTAGTATCGTATCAAACATCGTATTGGTATCGTGACAGCACCCGTCCCGACAGGTGTTTCCACCTGTGCTTGAAGCTGACATTCATACAATGTTAGAATCTTTCACTTGTATTCATTTCTGGATATGGGTTTCATTCAAAGCAGATTTCCTGTCATTACAGTGTTTATTTATTTGTTTACTTGTGAGTATGAGTCATTCTCACAATAACTCCCCTGGCATCAGTAGACATGACTCAGCCGCATTCAGACAGGAAGTGGATAAAACCTGGATCCAGCACTAGACTCTCTATGCAATGCCCCTGCGTGATGGAGGGTTTGTCTAGTTTGGATCTGTGTGTTGACTGTGTGTTTCGCTGGTCGTCATGGCAAATGATTCTGTGCCATGATGGCAGGGGGCTAAGTGGTGTCATGGCCGCCTCCTGCCCCCCCCTCCCCGCCCTGCCCCCCGTCCAGCCCTGCCCTGCCCATGCGTGCTGCAGTGACCAGCGTCTGTTTCAGTCTGACCGTTTGCCCTGACGTGTGTGTGTGTGTGTGTGTGTGTGTGTGTATGTGTGTGTGTGTGTATGTGTGCGCGCGCGTGTGTGTGTTCGTGTGTATGTGTGTGTGTGTGTGTGTGTATGTGTGCGCGTGTGTGTGTGTGTTCGTGTGTATGTGTGTGTGTGTGTGTGTGTGTGTGTGTGTGTGTGTGTGTGCATGGGACCCACTTGTGTTCTGAGACAGTGCATGGCCTCATTAAGTCCACATCTCCATAATGTCCAGTAAAGAGAGGAATGACTTGATCCACTTGTGTGTGCTGATGCCATACTCTAAAACACCAACTAACACTTCAATGTTTTTCCTCCCATTCTTGCTGAAGATGATGAACCAGCAGGGCCAATGTAAGTGTTTATTATCTTCAGCTCCTGCCTCTCTGGACATAACGCTTACCTATGATGCTTGGCAGTGATGTATCCCATCTGTGTGTGTGTGCGACGCTGTGCCTGTAATGTATACTCTAAGAGCACTTCTGTAGAAAGATTAGGATCCATCAGTGATCTGTATGAAGTGCTCAGCATCTGTTGGAGTGGCACGAGCTCCTCGCCTGTTCACCTGATGTGTCTGAAACGGACCAGATTTATATGGATATCTTAGAGGTGTTTCTACATCTTTTCCTTATTGTCTGTCTGAAGGAGAGTTTATTTTAATTAAACGTGAAAACATATTGCATAGAGTCCTGTCCACTTGTGTATATTTCTATTGTATTTCTATTATATTATAGTGTATTGCAGTCTCTTCTAGTCCAGTTCTATTATAGTGCACTCCCATTTAGTCCAGTTCTATTATACTGCACTCCAGTGGCGGCTCCTGAAAAAATTCTCAGGGGGGGCAATTTTTTTGATAATGATTAAGGCGACCCATTCAGTAGGTACATTAAGTTAGCTGATTAACTCATACAGCAATACCTTTTTGTCCACTATTGGCAGCACACAACAGTAATATGTCCCCTCTTGCTACATAGCTAGAGTAGCAAGTTACAGGTGGAAAGCTATGGAAGAAAGTTGCATCCAGGAGCCTTCATAAGCAAACATGATGTGGCTCCACATTAAATTATCCCACTTTTTCATTATCCACGTGTCTCAAATGTTGTATGATGTAACATAGCTTAACAATACACATGATATGTTCAGTAACATCATAAAGAAGGGGTAACTTAAGTCAAAACCAAAGTTTTGATCTTGAAAGTATTGACTTACAAAAGCAAAATAAGTCATCACATAAAAAATTATTCAGTGTTAGTGCAAGAATCGAACTGTGAAACACACTGTAAAACCTACGAAAAGTGACAGTGGTATATGAAATACAGACCGCGTTAGCCACTTTCATTCGAATTCTTGGATGTAGGATTTCCCTCCCTTTGTAGAAACCTGTTGAATGGATACATTTGGTCTAGGAAGTCCTAATTGTTTTGTTGTCAATTTATCTTCATTAGTACGCCGACTAAAAAGGAGTTTCTGTCAAAGAGCGAATCGAGTTACTGGACAGGGCAGCCATCTTGACAGAATATGCCTCCGTCGAAGCTGTATGACGTTCGTATAGGCTTTTACGTCCACTACCTTATGACAAGACATGGAGGGGCGAGCCCTCCCGGAAGCCATAGAGAATGCATTGAGAGCTCTGTTTTGTGAAAAAAATGGATTTAACATGGGAGTCAATGGGAGAGGTCTGGGGCGATTTTCATTTCGCCCCAAATCACCCCAGAAGGGGCGGGGCCATTTGAAGCACGACTTTAGGCTGACTGAACGACTGTTACCTGATTCGACAATGACATACAGAGGCAGATCAGACGGTCTAGTGGTAGAATCCAACAGAAAAAAAATTATTACATTTAAATGTACATGTCATTTACGCGACTTACACGGATATTGCGTTTATACATCAGGAGTTTTTTTATTTTTTAATTTTTTTTTCCTAGGCAGTGCGTCGCCCCAATCGCCCATATGGACGAGCCGCCCCTGCTGCACTCCAGTCTAGTCTAGTCTAGTTCTGTTATACTGTGCTTTAGTTTAGTTTAGTCAGTTTGGCCTTCTCCTTCCTCCTCGTTCTGATTGGTTCTTGCGTTGTCTCCCTCTCCTCTTCAGGAAAACCAACTCCACCAACAACCACAAAGACAAGAACGTACGCCAGAGAAACACAAACTGAGCCGCCGCCACATCTACCACCCAGGTGCGCCTCCAGCGCTTACCCTCAGCAACACAAACACAAACCCACAGAAGGAGAACTAGCGCTGTTTAATTAGACCCTGCACAGAGAACTAGCTCTGTTTAATTAGACCCAGTTGCACAGATACCGTTTGTCCCTGTTGTAAATATTGTTGACACGAACCGACAGGAAACTGGAAACTACATGTACCTATGCGAAGGATTACAAATGTAGAGAGGAGTATTTACAAGAGCAGACAGATAACTGACACGTTGCTGTTACTGGTTAAACAGACAGATAACTGACACGTTGCTGTTACTGGTTAAACAGACAGACAACTGTCACCTTGCTGTTACTGGTTAAAAGAACAGACAGACAACTGACACATTGCTTTTTGCCATTAAACAGACAGATAACTGACACGTTGCTGTTGTTTCATTTGCAGACCAAGACATTCATATCATGACCTTCTGAACGTAACCCATGACTGCGTTCTCTTTCATTGTATATCGGAGTTGGCGGTTAAGATGGAGACCAATAAATTGATCACGACAGGCCTGGTATTGCGCCTTACGATCCCCTGGGACAGGACGAGCAAAGACTGAAGCGAGGGCTGGAGAGGACAGATTTCCCTTTTCCTTCTGCTGCATGATTGTGTTGCTCTTTATTTCATATGTTTTATTATATCCGAGTTTTTGTTCCATGTCTATAAATAAGAATAATGCATGCGAGATAGTGACTTACTGTTTGTTACAGATGAGGCTTTATTTGGGTAGGGTTGTGCCTGTCAAGGTGGTTTCGTGGAGATAATATTTACTGACCCTTCAACTTTAAAGCGAGGGATACTATGTAAGGGATAATATGACACGACCATGTTCTGGTATGACAGTTTTTGTATAGTTTACCATTGCACTGCATACCATTTATATAAGGAGACATTCAGTATTTTATCAGTTATTTGAAGTTAGGGGCTTCATTTATAAAGGGCTTTGCGATGCCCCTCACTGGTTCTTTTCTACTCATGACTGTACTGTATGTATGTATTAATGTACGCAATCACCGAAGGTAACTATAGTCTTTGAATGTTCCTCATATGGTGCACTTAAGTGTGGAGAAAAATGTTGGAGCACCTGCAAAACTTAATTTTATAATTCCATGACTTGTCCTCAATGTAACTGATTGCTTTCTATCAATGTGTATTGTACAGCATGGCTTTTATTCTATGCAATATTTATTCATATAATATATATACATCTATATTCATATATCCAGATATATAGATATGTTTATCAGACATTAAGGCGTCATTTATTTTTGGCCGCAGTGAAGCTTTAAGATCACGTAGACAGCATCTCGCAATGCCCCAGACAGATAGATTACAGATCACCATCCACTACTGCATGACAGCATATGAAGTACCGCTAGTGTAGCCGCGCAAGAGCACCAGGAGTGCACACATGAGGCTCGCGCTCTTGAGTGTTGTGAGGCAAACCCAAGTCATTTTTACTAATAAAGACGTTCCATGTGACTCATCTGGACTTTTACTCACTTTTACCTCTGCTTCAGAGCATCACAGTGAAGTGTGTTAGTGTTGATCTTTACAGTAGACTAAAGTAAAAATAGACACACACACACACACACACAAACACATACTGGTATACAGTCACAGTTGTGTGACATGGTAGAAGAGCACCCTCTAGTGGAGTACCTTCATATTGCATCAGAGAGTATATTATATATTCTACAGGGTATTTATACTAGTTCTGTCATGAACAGTGACACAACGTCACTACAGCTGAGGGTTGTGTAAATAAATCAGTAGTTATCATGAAGACACAACCGGTACCTTTTCAAGCAGCACATCTGTCTTCGGTCATTTTCAGGCAAACATTGGCGACCCTCATTCAGGTCAGTTTCTTTCTGTCAAGTTACCGTCAGGGTTTTCATTCATAGCGCTCCTGCACCGCACCCCCGTCTGTTATGATGGACATAAATTCTGCACGTAGTGTATTACAAATTATTAAATCAAGGACGTGCTCGATACATTGAACTGAAATGGATGTGTTATGACCAGGAGGGGGCGCTGTTGACAAACACAAATTTGCTGGAAGGATTAAATGGCTCTGTTTGCCTGATAGTGAAGCGGCGCAGCTACAAATCCAATCTGTGGCTTGGTTGGGCTCGGGGTACTCCCATGGGTCTGTGACCGGGGTGAAGCTGCTTACAGTCCAACTCTTCATCAGCACCTAACAGTGAGAGGGAGAGCTTGAGGAGAGATGGCCGAGTGTGACAGGCCTTCATACCCAGCATGTGGGTCCTATGAGGAACTCACAGACTGGACGCTGATGTTTTAAAGGTAACGAGCAAAGCTTCATGCCACCGTTGTTACGTTATGAAGAGGAACACTTTAAGTGGTCTTTGAGGTTCCTTTATTATATTTAAGGTGACATTAATTAAGAAGCACAAAGGGACACTTAATGCTCCAAAAATCGAGTATGGGAGTCGAGTCGTTCATGTGTGCTATGTCATTTTCCCAAGACAAGCTCTTTAAAAATGAGTTTTAGTGATTGGCAGAACCTTTTCCATATGGGCTTAAAGACGCAAACAGCTGAGCATTTTGCCAAACCACCAGGTACACCCAAGGGATACACATGCCCATACAGCATACACACACACACACAGAGATACACACACACACACACACACACACACACACACACACACACAGATATATACACACACAGAGAGACACACACACACACACACACACACACATACACACACACACACACAGATACACACACACACACACACACACACCAGGACAGTCCTTGAGGGGTGTGCACACTGAAGTAATGGTCACTGCGTCAGACAGGCAGATCCACGGAGCTGAGGAGGTAAACAGACACACATTTGATGCTGGTTCTCAGCTCAGTGTGTCGGTGTGTGTCGGTGTGGGGGTGCGTCTTTTGTAAACTCGCCTGAAAGCTTGTAGCTCTGATGATTTTGCCACTATTGGTCATCTGGTGAAGAGAGGCATAGGATTGCTGCTCATCTTGACACAAAAGGACAAGAGCGAAGGGCACTGTTGGAACCCTGGGTGGAACTGATTGCAATGTCAGTTTTAACCATGTGAAGGCAATTACTAAATCAGCTTTTTACCATCTCAAAAACATAACCAAACTTACAAACCAGGTCCTCATGTCAAAACAAGATTCAGAAAAACTCCTTCATGCCTTTTTCTGTAACAGGGTTGACTACTGCAATGGTCTTTTCACAGGCCTTCCTAAAATGACTATCACTCTGCTTCAGCTTGTACAAAATGCAGCAGCTAGAGTTCTTATGAAAACCAAAAGAACTGACCACATTACTCCAATACTTAAGTTCTTACACTGGCTACCAGTAAGTCACAGAATTTATTTTAAAACACTGTTGCTTGCTTATAAGTCACTAAATGGGACATGACCAAATTACCTCTCAGATATGTTTCAGCTTTACACACCTGCTAGCCCTCTCAGATCACTGGAGAAAAATCTGTTGGTTATACCGACTGTCAGAACTAAACGTGGTGAAGCAGCTTTTAGGTGCTGCTCAGCTCTGGAACCAACTTCCTGTTGGCATCAAATGCACTCCAACTTAGCCAGTTTCAAATATAGACTTAAGACCCAACTGTTCTCAGATGCTTTTTGTTAACTGATCAAATTCACTCTACATTTTATTTTTGATTAGACTTTGTATGTTCTTTTAATTATGTTATTTACTCTCTATTAATTATATTTTATCTTTTCAATTTAGTTTTTTGGATTTTTCCATTGGATGTTCCTTTTGATGTTATTTATGTAAAGCATTGAATTGCCTCTGTGTATGAAATGTAAATAAACCTGCCTTGCCTCGACTAGAATAGTGAAACAGAACCACCTCCTTAACATTATTTAAAATTTAAAAATCATCTCTGGTTTTGAAAAATAACATTCGTCTTCCTGTGAAATGTCGTGTAAGCCTTACTGCAGATGTGACACTATTACTGTAACGTTCCAGGTCAACACAACATCTGTGTATGCTATGCTATGTGCAATAACGTAGGCTAAGAACACGTCTGCAAGTCCTAATACAGCTTATACATCTCTGGTGAGGGATATGTGTTTAGTGGATTATTGTCTCCTAAAGAGACCAACATATTTGCTTGTAAAACAATAGTGTGTCTTGTTGTTCTCTTGAACGTGTAACGCCCTGTGCCATGGATCCAGCAGGTCTATGTCTGATAACCGTGAGGGGTTGCTTCCCAGTATCTGGCTCATTATATCTCTGAGAAATTGCGCCGTTCATGGTGCTTTTTGTCATCGGTGAAGTTCTCCTCCAATAGGTTATTCAGGCAGACATGAACTTTATAAGTGGTTGTAAAGGTACTAAATGCATGGATTGCAACGTCAAATGGTAATTAGGCATGGATTTGCCTACATCTGTTTTGGCGTCCGGTAATCTGATATCGACCAGATGAAACGAATAGTCCACATTATCATATGCAAATATATACTGTAGCTCCTGTCTTGCGAGAGTCTAATGTGCTGTGAAACATCATCAAATAATGTAAAAGGAATAATGATAGTGTCCGTGAGTAGGACCAATTATCATCAATCATAAAGTTCTCCATTGTAGCCTGGCGAAAGTTAAGGGGGCAGCTTTCTATCCCCATACCTGTGGGCTGCCGGGCACCAGGACTGCGCCGCATCCCTTTAAATGACCAGACAAAGGTCTAGGTGGGTTGAGCTTGTTAGCTGTCCGCTTCTATGGCAACCTGATAGATTAGCTTCACAAAACTACGGAGCTTTAGTGACCGCAAATCAGTGATGTCAGGTGGCAGCGGATGCTGTTGAGGATGGCGTGATTTGGGTGCATTGCTCGGTGTTGACGGAGCCAGCGCGTTCTCAGCGCAAGTGATGCTTTGTCATTGAGACGCTGGTCCAATTGTGTCCTCAGAGTGACACGTCCGTCTTCCTTCCAGCATCCCGACGCGGCTTAAGGAGAGCGTGGATTCTGCGCTCAAGGTGGACATCATTATTTCCAGGCTTTGCATCAGCGTGCAGCTGGAGCGGGATGGATCACAGCCGAAAGACCGGGCACGCTTTAAGTGTCAGCTTCATTTTTGAGACGACCTGTTTACGACGTGATTTATAATATCACCCTGGACCAAACATTTGGGGAATTTTCGTAAAACACCAAATTGTATATATTTGTAAATAATATTGTCTAGTGTAAACAATTTCTGATTTCGTCGTTTGTTTTTCCTTGAAGCTCAGCTAAGTATTTGCGACATTACAATGGATAGGTTGCATTCTTCCATGCGCAATCGGCTCTACAGTTTGCCACAGCATATTGGGCATAAAGCAGCAATGACTGGCGATGGAGAAGACGGCGACAAGGACACTCGGAGGAAAAGTGTCAAGATGCAACATCTGCCTTCTCCCTCTTCCACGGGCAGCAAAAAGGGCATCCGTGAAACCAACAGCGGGGAGACTGACACAGACGCAGGGAGACTCTTTAAGACGAATGTGAATGGGGACTGTCGGAGGTTTAGGGGTAGCTTGTCTTCCATCAGTAGTCGACATACACACGATTCAAATTCAGCCGAACAGAGGCGTCTCATCGCCGACACAGACCTCAGCCCTGCTGATGACAACCCCACCGATGAGCCAGGCTCCGGGGCAGACCAGGGGGCGCAAGGCGATGGGGCAGGTGCCTCCGGTGGAGCCGGAGCCCAGGAAGCGTCTCCCGGCGAACAGCCCAGTTTCATAAAGTTAGAGGGAATCGATCAAATTATGTCGGACGATGACAGAATGTATCAGACTGGATTTATGCGCAGACAGTTCCGGGCTATGCTGCAACCTGGGGTCAACAAGTTCTCCCTCCGAATGTTCGGAAGTGAGAGGGCAGTGGAGCGCGAGCAGGAGAGGGTCAAATCAGCGGGCTTTTGGATCATTCACCCTTACAGTGACTTCAGGTGATACTCATTTCCATCCTCATAGCGCCGCGCTGACTTCGCACATGTCAGCCCGGAAGTCTACAGGGTGGGCAATTCCGTGATTGTTTGGTTGGGGTTGTTTTTAGCTGCAGAGGAGGCCGAGAAGGGTAATGTTACAACAGGCATTAGTCTTTCCATGCCCTTGAGTGAGCAGACGGTAGCCGGTATCACTGAAACCCGCATCACACCACATCACCAAACCCCTTTGTGGTCGCCGATAGCCTACTCCTGCCCTAGAGATTGACATTGAATATAGACCTGCAGATTTAGCTTTGGTATTTTACACTACTGCATTGAACATCTGAGAATCAGCTGGTCCTCTCATTCATCTGATATAGGCCTATCTATTTGTGATGGCTGTTCCTCTCATCCATCTGATGTGTGATGGTCCATGCAGAGCCATTTTTGCCTGTGAACTAACTGACCACCTACAAAAATGAATGCAGTATATTTCTGAGACACATATAGCTCAGTGCTTTAAATGAGACATTACAATCACGTTCATTCAAACCTCACCCAAATAAAAGCACACACCATGTCGAGACAGTCTCATTTAGCATGTCCACACACACACACACACACACACACACACACACACACACACACACACACACACACACACACACACACACACACACACACACACACACACACAAGGGAACCTAATGTCTTGTTTCCACAGGGGTCTGTTGTTCTAGCATTGCAATATGCCTCTACATTTTCCCATCTTTATTCCCTATTCTCATGCCCCGCCAGGGACGGCAGGAACAGGGTCAACGGAACAGGCTAACACACACACACACACACACACACACACACACACACACACACACACACACACACACACACACACACACACACACACACACACACAGAACAGGCTAACACGAGCACAGGCGTGATTAAGGGCAAACATCAGAGAGGATTATGACAACACAATTTATTTAATGGAGATTTGATGGTGCGCTGGTGGAGGAGGCTTTGCAGCAGCAGGCTGCACTGAGGCTTGTGGTCTATGCATAGGCAGGTCGGACAAGCAGAAGCAGGACACACTGCTGTATTTGACATGTGCAGGTTATACCACACACACACACACACACACACACACACATGCACACACACACACACACACACACACACACACACACAAACACACACACACACACACACACACACACACACACACACTTGACAGAGACTGCTGTACTTGACATATGCGAATAACTGCCAACACTGGAATGTTTGTTTGGACCTCGTTCTTCCCGTTTGTTTCAACTTTGTTGACATTGCAGCTGCACAGATGTACCTGTTGATCTGACTGTAAGCATGAACACAGCACACACAGAACACACAACACTTAAGGGAGCTGCATGTCCATCACACACACAGACACACACACACACAGACACACACAGACACACAGACAGACGCACACACAGACACACACACACACACACACACACAAACGCACACACAGACACACACACACAGACACACACACAGACACACACACGCACACACACACACACACACACACACACACACACACACACACACACACACACAGAGCAGAGAATGGCTGCATTGAGTTTTACTGTGAATTTCACCACAGGAGAATACATCCCAGCTGGGCCGTCAGACCCAGGAGACGCTGGGTGTCAGTCACACCACCATTCATCATGTCCGCTGCTCCTGTGACCAGCCTGGTGCAAATGACTAAGAGCCCCCTAATGACTCATGATTGAGGACTTAGACCCCCCCCCCCCAAAGAGGGTGCAAGTAACAGTCTGGGTGGGTCAAAACATTTACACAGTGTGCATCATTTGAACTGTGTTAAACTGTCCAGGGTTTGGGTACACCCTGTCAGAAAAGTTGACCCCAAATGTCATTGCATGATTGGCACTCAGGTGAGAAGCACGTCCCTATGAGACGCCTGGAGGGAGGGCCAGGCTGCGTAGAGCTTTTGGACAGACGTGACACACACATCCACAGTCTGGTGTGTGTGCGCTCAGGAGGGGGTGAGCCAGCCTGGAGCAGCATTTGTCTGTGACTGACTGACTGCCTGCCTGCCTGCCTGCCTGCCTGCTTCGGCCATCATTGAATGGAGCGATTCTAATACCATGCTTCAGCCAATCAGGGCTCTGGAATTTAACTAGAGGGCCACAGTAGTCTCTCATTGATCCCAGTAGATCCAACTGGATCACAGAATTCTTGGAAATCTTCTCAGCGTGGAGGTGAGAAGCTTAGGGCTTCCGAAGAGTCAAATCTGAGGTTCTACAGAAAAGTCACAGCAAGCCCAAAGCTCTCAGTACATTGTTGCGAATCACCATGACAACTCCAAGTGAGTGTTCCTCATTGGGCATGGCTGAGTCTCCTCTACCTCACTGTGCAGATGCTGTACAGTCCTCAGGTAGACACAGGGACCACAGGCTACTTCACTGTGCAGATGCTGTACAGTCCTCAGGTAGACACAGGGACCACAGGCTACTTCACTGGGCAGATGCTGTACAGTCCTCAGGTAGACACAGGGACCACAGGCCGCCTTTACTGCTGAGCTTCTTAACACAGCAGGCAGACACTTATATCATACAGTGTGTTACAGAAGGAGTGGTTTCTATTTAATTCTTTTTGACTTAACCCCACTCTTTATCACTCTGCTCCTGGTCAGTATGCACTGGGAGGAAAGAAGATGTGCTTATGTGTGTAATTTAAAGGTACAGTCCAGGACTCTGGAGAAAGGTTGTTGATTTGATTTGAGCTCTACAGCCAATCAAATTGCATGCTTTGGGTCTGTGCTCCTGAAGCGAAATGCTGATTGGCTGGAATTGTTTACGGCTCGGACCAATCCACTGGTCAGAGCTAGCAGTGTGTACAAACAGGAGGGAAGGAAGGACGGCTAGATGATCATGTGAAGCAATGTGTTGAATTTGGCAAAAAGTGTATTGGATTAGAGTCGCGGCTTGCTCCTCTAAATGCTGGGCGTTAAAGTCGACCTCATTCACTTAATGGATCAGTTGACGGATCAGTTTTAGCACAGTTTAAATATTTCAATCACCTAATGGATCAGTTGACGGATCAGTTTAAGCACAGTTTAAATATTTCAATCCCTTCATGGATCAGTTGACGGATCGGTTTTAGCACAGTTTAAATATCGAATTAACAGTTGATGGATCAGTTTAAATATTTGGTGGCCCTTTTTCGCAGTCAAAATATAGTAAGGCTTTTTCTGTGTTGAGTCTTAGTCTTAGTTTAGTTATAAACTCAGTTATAACGCTTCAGCATTTATTGTCTTTACCTTTACGTCACATGAATATATTGATGAAGTCATGAGTTTTACTTTTACTATCACGCTTTACTATTACACTCCACCAGAGATCATCACAAATCATCACAGATTGACTAACCAGAAGTCGTCTGTTTCTCCACCGGAGATCACCGCTGGTCATCACAGTTTGACTAACCATAAGTCGGCTGTTTGACTAACTATAAGTCGGCTGTTTGACTAACCATAAGTCGGCTGTTTGACTAACCATAAGTCGGCTGTTTCTGCCACACCTGAGGCTGCCAGCGACCACTTTTTTCCAGAGTGTTCTACCTCTGACTGAATGCTGTCACGAAACTCTACTGCTCAACTCTATTTGCCTTAGAGTGTTTGAGAAATGTTTAAAGCTGCCGCACACGTTGATGTGAAAGGTCCATTTCTCTCACAAAGTCATCGCTGGTACAGGGCAGCAGGTCAATCTATCTCCAGTAGCTCACAGTGTTGTGCTATATGTGAACAAACATTATGACAGAGAAAAGAGACCTGCCTTAGCATGATGGGGGTGTTTTTTTCAGAGAATGCTGTAGTGTTTAAAGATCTGCTGCAGTGGACTGTGATGTCCTGCAGTGCTCAAAGGGACACCAGTACCTGTTTCAGTCAGTACTGAGTCACCAGTGCGCAGAAGCAGGGCAGATTTGGTATCCTCATCCTGTCGGAACACAAAATGTGCGGGGATCTCCTCACTGGCCTCTTGGGTTGTTTTGTTCCACATTTCTTGGGCTGTTCCTCATTCACCCCCTTTTCTTCTCTTCTCCTCTCTTCTCCACATCTCTCATCTCCTCTACCTCTTGTCAACTGTTGTCCTCTTTTTCTACCATGCCGCCAGTCTCCTCCCATTGAAGAGGAGTGTGTGTTTCTCTGTCTGGTCTGATGTCTGTCATCTGGTCTGCAGAGATAATGCCCAGAGTCTTACAGTCAGCACAGGAAGAGCAGAAGGTTTGGTTGGAGTGTTGGAGTGATCCGTCAGTGAACTGTCAGTGAATCCGTCAGTCAAGGAAAGAAAGTGGGTGGAGCCACGAGAGGGTCAAGCACCCAATCAAACAGCCTTCCTTCTGTAGCTGAGAAAGAGGAGCAGGCTAGTAGGTGGTCAGACGCAGACACACAGACACACAGACACACACACACAGACACAAAGGCACACAGGCACACAGGCACACAGACACACAGGCAGGGCGACACACAGGCAGGGCGACACACAGACACACAGACACACAGGCACACAGACACACAGGCACACAGGCACACAGACACACAGGCACACAGACACACATGCGCACGGGCACACAGGGAGGGCGACACACAGGCACACAGACACACAGGCAGGGCAACACACAGGCACACAGACACACAGGCACACAGACACACAGGCACACAGACACACAGACACACGGGCACACAGGCACACAGACACACAGACACACAGGCAGGGCGACACACAGACACACAGGCAGGGCGACACACAGACACACAGGCAGGGTGACACACAGGCAGGGCGACACACAGACATACAGGCAGGGCGACACATAGACACACACACACACACAGGCAGGGCGACACACAGGCAGGGCGACACATAGACACACACACACACACACACAGGCAGGGCGACACATAGACACACAGACATACAGGCGGGGCGACACACACACACACACAGGCAAGCTGACACAGAGGCACACAGACACACAGGCAGGGAGACACACAGACAGACTGGCAGACAGGCAGGGCGACACACAGACTCACAGGCAGGGTGACACAGGCAGGGCGACACACACACAGGCAGGGCGACACACAGACACACAGGCAGGGCAACACACAGGCACACAGGCAGGGTGACACAGGCAGGGCGACACACAGACACACAGGCAGGCCGAGGCCAGGTAACAGTCCTGTACTGAAGCTGTCAGTGGGTAAGAGAATGGTTAGCATTTGTGTTAGCGTTAGTGGAGGGCTGCAGATCAGCATTTAATGAGTTATGAAATCACTAAGCTGAGCTGATGGCCAGGCTGCAATGCCGCATTAGGGTGGGAAGGTGAGGGGGGGCAGAGAGACAGAGAGAGAGAGAGAGAGAGAGAGAGAGAGAGAGAGGGAACGAAAGACCAGGACAGGAGAGTTGACCCAGAGGGTGGGGGTTGGTGTGTATGTACGTGTGTGTGTGTGTGTGTGTGTGTGTGTTTGTCTGTGTGTCTGCACCTGTGTGTTTGTGTGTGCTTGTGTGTTTGTGTGTGTGTGTGTGTGTGTGTGTGTTTGTGAGTGTGCGTGTGTATGTGTGTACGTGTGTGTGTGTGTACGTGTGTACGTGTGTGTGTGTGTGTGTGTGTGTGTGTACGTGTGTACGTGTGTGCGTGTGTGTGTGTGTGTGTGTCTGTGTGTTGGGCGGCAGGGGTGGGGGGTTGCTGGCGGTGATGTAACTGTAACTGGGTTCACAGCTGGACTGCGGAACTGATCTGCACTTGTTGGATCACAGAGCAGATGTTCTCGGGTTTGCTGCTTTGCATTTGGCTGGCAGAGGAAACCTCCTGGCACACACACACACACACACACACACACACACACACACACACACACACACACACACACACGTGCGCGCACACACACACACACCGGCCTACTCAGTGAATGGTCCAGGCCGCCCTGCTCATTAAACAGCACAAACTCAACAGGCTCCCGCCCCTCCTCTTGTCGCTGTCACTGGGACAGGATAGAGGCAAAATATGAACATCTGTCTCAAGCCTGTGTCATATCTGTCTCAAGCCTGTCTCATATCTGTCTCAAGCCTGTGTCATATCTGTCTCAAGCCTGTGTCATATCTGTCTCAAGCCTGTCTCATATCTGTCTCAAGCCTGTGTCATATCTGTCTCAAGCCTGTGTCATATCTGTCTCAAGCCTGTCTCATATCTGTCTCAAGCCTGTCTCATAGCTGTCTTAAGCCTGTCTCGTCGCTGTCACTGGGACAATATTGAGGCATTTGTCTCAAGCCTTGAAAAAAGTCTCGCTCCGTCACAGTTCTCCTTTGATTCCTCTTAATGACGGACAGTGGTGCCAAGGCTCACGTCAGCCAGGCTTACTGACCACAGAGGAACCCCTTACTGACCATAGAGGAACCCCTTAGTGGGTTTGTAGTGGAGGTGACCTGTGCTGTCAGACCCATGTGACCCGTGTGCTGTGTGTGTGGTGTGTGTGTGAATGGTAAGTGGCCTGTGCTGTGTGTGTGCATGTGCTGTGTGTGTGCTGTGTGTGTGCTGTGTGTGAATAGTAAGTGGCCTGTGCTGTGTGTGCGTGTGCTGTGCGTGTGCTGTGTGTGTGTGAATGATAAGTGGCCTGTGCTGTGTGTGTGTGTGTGCTGTGTGTGTGCTGTGTGTGTGTGAATGGTAAGTGGCCTGTGCTGTGTGTGTGTGTGTGTGCTGTGTGTGTGCTGTGTGTGTGCTGTGTGCTGGGTGCTGTCTGTGTGGTGTGTGTGAATGGTAAGTGGCCTGTGCTGTGTGTGTGCGTGTGCTGTGCGTGTGCTGTGTGTGTGCTGTGTGTGTGTGAATGGTAAGTGGCCTGTGCTGTGCGTGTGCTGTGTGTGTGCGTGTGCTGTGTGTGTGCTGTGTGTGTGGTGTGTGTGAATAGTAAGTGGCCTGTGCTGTGTGTGTGTGGTGTGCGTGTGCTGTGTGTAAATGGTAACTCAGAAGCCCCTGTGTGAGGGGGGTCCTCTGCTGATAAAACTGTGTCAGAATGACCTCACTTCCTGTGAGCCCAACGTGCTGAGTTATATTCATTATCAGTGCTTTACTCCTGTAAGGGACACAGTAGCATCCAAGCGTTCTTTCTGTGTGTGTGTGTGTGTGTGTGTGTGTGTGTGTGTGTGTGCTCTTTACACCTGTGAGGGAGTGCAGGGCAGGCTTTTTTCTGATGATCATGAAATCCTCAAACTAAGTGATTAATTGTGGATTCCTACATGTCAGTTTTGCATTAGTGTTGATGTTTAATGGTCCATGTACACACCACAGTAGCCCTTGGCTCCCTCTCTCCAGCAGCATCCAAACGCTCGGTGTGTGTGTGTGTGTGTGTGTGTGTGTGTGTGTGTGTGTGGCAGGGGGGGGGGGGTTGGGTGCTGCTGCCTGGTATCATATCCGTGCTGCCAGTAGGATACTCCGTTTTCAGCGGACAGATTGCGTGTTTTCAGTGTAACGGTTGCGTGTTGTGTAACGGACTGTAGCGGTTTTGCTAAGAAAGTCTCCACCAACTGCAGCAGCCTCCAATGCAAAGTAGCCTCTTAGTGCTCCAAGCCTCTTAGTGCTCCAAGTCTCCTAGTGCTCCAAGTCTCCTAGTGCTCCAAGTCTGAGGTCCTGCGTAGTTTGCTCTCTGTGCAGCTAGTTTGGCAAGGTCAGGTTTGGCATGGCCAGGTTTGGCAAGGTCAGGTTTGGCATGGCCAGGTTTGGCATGGTCAGGTTTGGCATTGTTCTGTGGACTGCGGCGGCTTTGCACGGTATAAATCCCATGAATACTCCTCCAGCTGCAGCAGCTGTCCGAGGTCAGAGGTCAGAGTTCAATGCAAAGTCCCTCATCATCTGAAAAGCAGCAGTGCATAAGCGCACACACTTAGTGACGCTCTAAATACACGCTATAGTGTCTGCTAATCCCTTACGTTTGATGCTTTCTGAGTATTGTATTTTCCATGTGTTGTTGAGGTACCTGCCCATGTCAGTTTGCCTGTGTTGGTGTACTGATGTAAACGTTCCCTCTGTTCCTCTCTCTCTAAGGCAGGCATCTCTCTGTTCCTCTCTCTCTAAGGCAGGTATCTCTCTGCTCTCTCTCTAAGGCAGGCATCTCTCTGCTCTCTCTCTCTAAGGCAGGTATCTCTCTGCTCTCTCTCTCTAAGGCAGGCATCTTTCTGATCCTCTCTCTCTCTAAGGCAGGCATCTCTCTGCTCTCGCTCTCTCTAAGGCAGGCATCTCTCTGCTCTCTCTCTCTCTCTAAGGCAGGTATCTCTCTCATCTCTCTCTCTCTCTCTAATGCAGGCATCTCTCTGTTCCTCTCTCCTTAAGGCAGGCATCTCTCTGTTCCTCTCTCTCTCTAAGGCAGGCAGCTCTCTGTTCCTCTCTCTCTAAGGCAGGCATCTCTCTCTCTCTCTCTAAGGCAGGCATCTCTCTGCTCTCTCTCCTTAAGGCAGGTATCTCTCTGCTCTCTCTCTAAGGCAGGCATCTCTCTGTTCCTCTCTCTCTAAGACAGGTATCTCTCTGCTCTCTCTCTAAGGCAGGCATCTCTCTGTTCCTCTCTCTCTAAGGCAGGCATCTCTCTGTTCCTCTCTCTCTAAGGCAGGCATCTCTCTGTTCCTCTCTCTCTAAGGCAGGCATCTCTCTGTTCCTCTCTCTCTAAGGCAGGTATCTCTCTGCTCTTTCTCTAATGCAGGTATCTCTCTCTCTCTCTCTAAGGCAGGCATCTCTCTGTTCCTCTCTCTCTAAGGCATCTCTCTGCTCTCTCTCTAAGGCAGATATCTCTCTGTCTCTCTCTCTAATGCAGGCATCTCTCTGTTCCTCTCTCTCTAAGGCAGGCATCTCTCTGTTCCTCTCTCTGCTCTGTCTTTACACGGTGCACACCAGGAGTCAGACCGTGCTGATTCATCTCAGCCCAGCATTTTGCATTGACTTCATGTTTTGGTGCCTTTTCTGGGGCATTAAACGCAGGAATTAGAGGCATTCCCCCAGGGCTGCTCCTCCACAAACGCTGATTCCACTTTTAGAAGAATCTATATGTGTGTCGAATCCTTATGTGTGTGTAGAATTCATATCTGTGTGTAGAATTCATATGTGTGTGGAATTCATATGTGCACGCAGGGTGTATTTATTATTTATATTTTTTAAGAGTGAAAGGAACAGAGATCAAAACTAACACACAAGCAACTACACTGAGCTGTTGAACAAATCACTCACTCAAAATAGGGATAATTTCTATGTTTGGAAACCTACAGACACACAGATCTGAACTTTATTGCACAGCAAAGTGACCCTTAAATCCTTAATCTGATGTCTGCAAATGAAATGAAAGATGAGGTTTTCGTAAATGATCCTTGATGGAATGATAATAATAATAATAATAATATAACATAATATAATAATACTAATAGCCCTCTCATATAGAGTGCAGCGTGGTACTTGCTGTTTGACCAGCTGCAGTCATGTGGAAGTCTGAGCTATAGGCTCAGGGGATATTAACCATCTTAACATTACGGTAATCCTGGCTGATATCCCATCTGTAACCTCTAATCACTCATATTATAGTTAAAAACCCTGAATTGGATTAAAATCGTCTACGCCGAAGACACACACCAACACCACAGACACATCGTGGCTTCACAATGTTATGGTCTCATTATAAGGGTATTTGTTATGGTTGATCATTGCTTAATCATTTGGTCTAACAGATATTTTGATGCAGCATAGTATGGATCTGTAGTTTCTATGTTCTGTATTTCTGTATTTCCTCATACCTGTTATTTATCACCGCTGTGGTGATGGGGGATTCTGTTTACCTCCAAGGGCCTTTTGCTCCAGACATGGTGTTCCACAGTTCCTCTGTGGGTTCTGTGTTCCGTGCATGACCCCTGTGGTTTGTGTGTTCCGTGTGTGATGTCTTGTGGGGATCTGTGTTCTGTGCGTGACCTCTGTGGGTTCTGTGTTCTGTGCGTGACCTCTGTGGGTTCTGTGTTCTGTGTGTGACCTCTGTGGGTTCTGTGTTCTGTGTGTGACCTCTGTGGGTTCTGTGTTCTGTGTGTGACCTCTGTGGGTTCTGTGTTCTGTGCGTGACCTCTGTGGGTTCTGTGGGGTTCTGGCAGGTTCTACTGGGATTTGATCATGCTGCTGCTGATGGTGGGGAACCTGATCATCATCCCGGTGGGGATCACCTTCTTCAAGGATGAGCAAACGCCCGCTTGGATCGTCTTCAACGTGGTCTCCGACACCTTTTTCCTGGTGGACCTGGTTCTGAACTTCCGCACGGGTATCGTGAAGGAGGACAGCACCGCCATCATCCTGGACCCGCAGGAGATCAAGCGACGCTACCTGCGCAGCTGGTTTGCCGTCGACTTCATCTCCTCGATCCCCGTGGACTACATCTTCCTCATCGTGGAGACGCGCATCGACACGGACTTCTACAAGACGGCGCGCGCCCTCAGGATCGTCCGCTTCATGAAGATCCTCAGCTTACTGCGCCTGCTACGCTTGTCCAGACTCATACGCTACATCCACCAGTGGGAGGAGGTGAGACACCAGTGTGTGTGTGTGTGTGTGTGTGTGTGTGTGTGTGTGTGTGTGTGTGTGTGTGTCTACTGCACCTGTCCAGACTCATACGCTACATCCACCAGTGGGAGGCGGTATGACACCAGTGTGTGTGTGTGTGTGTGTGTGTGTGTGTGTCTACTGCACTTGTCCAGATTCATATGCTACATCCACCAGTGGGAGGAGGTGAGGGACCTATGTGTGTGTGTGTGTGTGTGTGTGTTTGTGTGTGTGTATATCTGTTTTTGTGTACCTGTTTGTGTTCCTTCTCATACTCTCAAGGCCGCTCCAGCAGTGGCAGAGTGTCTGCTGTGTAGTCTGCTAGTTCTGATGTGTAGTCTGCTAGTTGTGATGTGTAAACTGGTAGTTCTGATGTGTAATCTGGTAGTCCTGTGTAATCTGGCTGTTCTGATGTGTAGTCTGCTAGTTGTGATGTGCAAACTGGTAGTTCTGATGTGTAATCTGGTAGTCCTGTGTAATCTGGCAGTTCTGATGTGTAATCTGCTAGTTCTGATGTGTAATCTGGTAGTTCTTTGCTGTTGCAGAGGTTGTTTGACATGCGCATATCTGCCCCAGTGCCTCCGCCGTGTAACATGCGCATATCTGCAACACCGTGTAACATGCGCATATCTGCAACACCGTGTAACATGCGCACAGTGTTGTATAGTAACGAAGTAGAAATACTAAATTCCATTAGAAATACTTCGTTACTGTACTTAAGTCGTTTTTTTGGATATCTGTACTTTACTTTACTACTTATATTTCTGTTTACTTTTACTTTTACTTTGCTACATTTTGCAAAGAAAACGGATACTTTTACTCCGATACATTTCCCCTGAAACCTTCGTTACTCGTTACAAAATCAAATCATCTTTAGAAAAAAAAATAATCATGAGAGTTACGAGACCAACGTCGGGTACTGTGGTAGAACACAGACTGCAAGCAGGTTTGGCGAATCAGTGGTCCTAGCGCACGTTAATGCGTTATTGACCGTTACCATGAAAACACCAATGAGCGTGAACCACACAGGCCAAAGTTAACATTGAGCGGTGGGGCACTTTCAGATGTGCCCCACGAAATCTGCCTGGCAACTAGACTGGAATAATGCGAAAACCGCGAGACCTGTACCCCGTGACTAAGAGAAAAAAAAACATATCTTCCAACGACAATGTACTAAATTGCACCCTCAACAACTAGTCTACATCATTCGTTGTAGGCTGAATTAAAACACTTCCCAAATACTCGAAAACTAGCGATAGCTAACTAGCAGTAACGTTACTGGCATTGATCTGTCTGATTTTGATCTGACTGCCCAAGAAACACGATGGGACAGCAGAGACTGAACGCCCTCTCCATGCTTTCCATTGAAAACCCGTTTGTTCATGGACTGGTGGATTTTAACAGCAGTCATCGAGAGGTTTGCTCAAGCAAAGAACCACCGCGCCAACTTCCTATTTAAGTGATCTGCATTGGTGAGTCAAACCTTTTTTTTTTTTTGGAGCTGATGGATGTATCAATGCAATCTGCAGGGACATCGTCTTTTTACAAAGTTTTGTTCATTTAGCAACATGTTTTGTTGCTGTTATTTGTTTAAGTTGTGCCTTTCGCTTCATATGGTATGCCACACGTGTGCCACAAGCTTAATACATTAGTCAAGTTATTTGAGCTATGTGTCTGTCTAATATTTTTACTTTGTTGCAATCATTTTACTTTATTATAGCCTATAGGCAACATCTTTGTGTTGCGCTGAGCGCTGAAGCATGTGAAATGTATTTGAAAAAGGATTTCTGCTCCCTGCTGGCACTCAAAATGCAGCCCATAACATATCCTACTGGTCTACTGCTTATAATAATGAGCTACCTCTAGTTTTTTGACGGTGACATGAAGTCATACAAAATTGCCCCACCAGAAATTTCAGGCTAAAATCGCCACTGCTCCAGATCAAGGCAAAATGGACTGCAATATGCAGTGGAAGGATATATCCAAAACATTAAGATCAACAACGAAGGGGACACAACAATTATCGAAGCAAAAGCACACAGGTCTCAATCAAAAAATTAGAAACCCCACGACCTTTTCATTAAATGCCACCAGCACAACCTTGTAGACTAGTCATGTTCTTTCACCGCTGGATAAGATCTGTATATAATATTTCAAGCTAGCTAATAACCTACAAAGATTATTTATTCTTATTATTTATTCCATCTCTGGCGAAGTATCTAGCTAGTTAGCTAGGATGGTGTCAATCTACACTACAGTAACGTAGCAGTGTGGAGCAAAATAGCTGCTAGTAACGTTATTGTTCAAGGGATGTGTGTGCATGTTGCTGAAAGTATTTCACAGTCACTGTACAGATAACTTGCTTGTAAAACTGATGATCCTGATGTAATGCTATGGCTTTGTATCAGATCGCCAGGTTATTGCTCTCAGGTTGTGCCTTATGCATACCTTGGGATACTCAGGAGCCCATTCACAAAATGTTACAAAGATTAAAATTTAAAAAATTCATAATGGCTTTTTGGGATGTTTTGTTTGAAGATGAACAAAACATTTTTCAGTTTCAAGTAATGACTGGGTTGTTACTTTCGGTGCTGCTTTAGTATTGCCTATTGTGTTCAAATAAGGCCCAGTTTATAAGTATGCTCATTCTAGTCCGAATAAACTTCATAATTCTCAAAATTCTGACCCTTTGCTTTTTTATTAACAGCATTTACTTGTACTTTTACTTTCAATACTTAAGTACATTTAATATCAGAAAATTACTTTTGATACTTAAGTACAGTAAAGATCAGATACTTTAAGACTTTTACTCAAGTAGTATTCTAAAAGGTTACTTTTACTTTTACTTGAGTCATTTTCCAGGAAGGTATCTTTACTTTTACTCAAGTATGGCTTTTGGGTACTTTATACACCACTGCATGCGCATATCTGCAACACCGTGTAACTATGGGGCGCCGTTTGTAAAATGTCGCACGTTCTAAAACCCTGCTCAGTTTTGGTACATTTAGCATTATCATATGGGGAAAAAAGCACAACAATATTCAAATGTCACTTTTTCAAACATTTAGAGAGATATTCATGTAAGGATAATGTTTGGCAGTAACACAAAGTTGTTGAATAATATAAATGTTTAATCTAAATGTAAATGTTAAATATAAATGTAAATGTTAAATATAAACGTAAATATTCAATGTTATATATAAATGTTAAATATAAGTGTTAAATGTAAATGTTAAATGTAAATGTAAATGTAAATGTTAAATGTTCAGTCTACATGTCAGATTTGAAGACTGAACCTTACAATATTTACGGTAATTGGCTTTCATAGTTTTCACTCCACAGCTGTCTACCACTGGAATTTATACAGGAACTCTTTAGTATATCCGCTTGTCTGACATAAGTAGTAAAATGCCAGACAGTTGTTGCTCGGGTTGGCTGTTCAAATCGGCGAGGAGACAAGCCCGGCTGTTTCCAGCTGATTGTAAACGTCTTCTGGGTCAACTTTTCTCAGGCGGGCAGTAAAGTAGCCTTATTTTTGGAGCTTGCAATAAAAGCAGTAACACTGTTTTGGTCGCCTCATTTATCAGAACAACTACCTAAAACGGGAATAGATCAAGAAATAAAGTCAAGAAACAAAGCATCAACACGATTAAAATTGGATTACCCGGTTTCTGCTCTGAGATTGCGACAAGTACCTAAGCAAGTAGGCTAGGCTACTGTATTTTGTCATCCAACTGGTAATACTATAATGCCAGTAGAAAATACTTGGGAAGATAATTTCAGTTGTCATTCGCCAGACCAGGTGGTTGTACTTGTGTTAACCAGGAAATTGTGTCAAATGATAAAGAACAGTGTTGGGTAGGCTAAAGGCTGCTAGCTAACAGCATGTAGCTCGCTAGCTGGTAGCTAGCTATTGAATGGCAATCATCTTTGCTCTGATAATGAAGATGTATATTAGTTTTCACCTTCCAGACAACATCGTTATGAACCCATCCCCTTCTGAAAATTAATTTACTATCTGTGCTTTTGGTAGGCTTTCAGTTTTTGAGGTGTGTAGGGGGACGGATTTTCTATTAGATAGATGTAAATATCTCCAAACTCAAGCTCAGGCAGGGACTTCTACGACGTTATAGAAATACAAATATCAGCGGGTGCAGTAAAGGGATCACAGGTTCCCAAAATGTAATTTTTTTCTAGATATCTCTGTCTGGCTATTGTGGTATGATCTGTGTTTGATGGCGATCGCTACACTGCTCGACGATGTCCACTGTTGGTCGACATCTTCGCTTTTGCCCGCAAGGTATCCCTTGTAGTGTGACTGAAAGCTATGAATTACCGTAAATATTGTAATGTTCTGTCGTTAAGTCTAATGTAGACTGAACATTTACATTTACATTTACATTTACATTTACATTTACATTTAACATTTACATTTAGCATTTGATATTTGTATTTACATTTACATTTAACATTTACATTTAACACTTATATTTAACATTTATATATAACATCGAACATTTACGTTTATATTTAACATTAACATTTACATTTAACATTTACA
>NC_045154.1:15182880-15242880 GCF_900700415.2 Clupea harengus | reverse complement strand
GGTTGGTTAGGTGTGATGTCTATAAGTTGGTTAGGTGTGATGTGATGTTTATGGGTTGGTTAGGTGTGATGTGATGTTTATGGGTTGGTTAGGTGTGATGTTTATGGGTTGGTTAGGTGTGATGTCTATAAGTTGGTTAGGTGTGATGTGATGTTTATGGGTTGGTTAGGTGTGATGTTTATGGGTTGGTTAGGTGTGATGTCTATGGGTTGGTTAGGTGTGATGTCTATGGGTTGGTTAGGTGTGATGTGATGTTTATGGGTTGGTTAGGTGTGATGTGATGTTTATGGGTTGGTTAGGTGTGATGTGATGTCTGTGGGTTGGTTAGGTGTGATGTTTATGGGTTGGTTAGGTGTGATGTGATGTCTATGGGTTGGTTAGGTGTGATGTCTATGGGTTGGTTAGATGTGATATCTCTGGGTTGGTTAGGTGTGATGTGATGTTTATGGGTTGGTTAGGTGTGATGTGATGTTTATGGGTTGGTTAGGTGTGATGTGATGTTTATGGGTTGGTTAGGTGTGGTGTGATGTTTATGGGTTGGTTAGGTGTGATGTGATGTTTATGGGTTGGTTAGGTGTGATGTGATGTTTATGGGTTGGTTAGGTGTGATGTATATGCTGTGATGAGTGAGACGTTTTCAATAACCTGGATCACAATGAAAGGCCTAACCTTGAAAACAAGCCCTGACCTTGAAAACAAGTATCCTAATGACCCCCTCTTTAGCCAAACCCTTGACAATGAGTATCCTGGCGATTCCATCTGTAGCCTAACCTTGTAAATGAGTATCAATAAGTACATATTTCCTGTTGTAACGGAGAAACACAGAATCTCTCATTCCCACTCACTCTGTCCTCTCTACAGAAACCTATCTGCATTAGTCTAACACGCTTTTCCTCCTCTTTCAGTACAAACAGGTGGAGCAGTACATGTCCTTCCACAAGCTTCCAGCGGACATGCGTCAGCGGATCCACGACTACTACGAGCACCGCTACCAGGGCAAGATGTTTGATGAGGAGAGCATTCTGGGAGAGCTGAATGAACCGCTCAGAGAGGCAGGCCATCTCCTCTTCCTTTCAGTCCTTGACCTCAGCATTCAGTACCCCTAGAGTGCAGTCTAAGAACGTATCATTGATTGATTGACCTCAGCATTCTGTAGTCCAGAGTGTTTGCTTTGAGTACAGTCTTAAGGAACATTGTTGGCAGTAACTAAGAATAGGTACGGAGGCTTAGCCTGAATGTTTTGTGCTCCATATTGTTTGAACATGGTTGATAAAATTCTTCTCTCTCTCTTCCTTCCCTCGCTTTCTCTCTTTCTAACTCTCTCTCCCTCCCTCTCTTTCCCCTTTCCCTCTCTCCCTTTCTATCCATCCCCTCCCACTCTATCTCTCTCTCCTCACAGGAGATAATTAGTTTTAACTGTCGAAAGCTGGTAGCCACCATGCCCTTGTTTGCCAACGCGGACCCCAACTTCGTGACCTCCATGCTCACCAAGCTGCGGTTCGAGGTGTTCCAGCCGGGCGACTACATCATCAAGGAGGGCACCGTGGGCAAGAAGATGTACTTCATCCAACACGGCGTGCTCAGCGTGCTGACCAAGGGCAGCAAGGAGACCAAGATCTCAGATGGCTCCTACTTTGGAGGTAAGGTCAGGTGTGTGTTTGTCTGTGTGTGAGTGGTCTGTGTGTGTGTGTGTGTGTGTGTGTGTGTGTGTGTGTGTGTGTGTGTGTGTGTGTCTGTGTGTGTGTGTGTGTCTGTGTGTGTGTGTGTGAATGTGTGTTAATGTGTGTCTGTGTATGAGTTTGTGGGTTTGTGTGAGAGTGTATGTGAGAGAGGAGAAGATCAGATTCAAAGCAAAACAAGGACTGTTATGTGTGTTATTGAAGCGTTTTGATGATGTTTCATTCAGTCAAATCTGTTGGTTGGGAATAGTGGCAGCAGCAGATGGTTGTGTTTGTCTGTGCTGAGCCCATCCAACTGCTGGGCCGCATTGTAGTCCGACTGAAGCGAATCGTAATGCATATCATCGAATCGTAATGCATATCATCGAATCGTAATCCATTTCGTCGAATCGTAATGCATATCTCCTTCCCGCAAACATTTCTTGATCTATCAAAACGTCTATCTGTCACGTTTTGTGCTTTAAGTGTTTTGGTTATGTGAGCTGCGTTAACTGTTGCTTTTGCATTGCCCTTAAAGCATATCCTGTTGGGCTGCCACTACTCTTATGAATACAAATTATATGATCAAACTATTTGCTTATTTTCAGTTGTTAAACTCATCCTTTTGCACAATTATTGCATTTACAATTTCATTTGTTTGATCAACTGTCAAACAGCTGGCCTACAGTCTGTGGTTAGTCAGTGTTTACTATGGGAATAGTGAAGATGCTGCTGATTGGACATGTAAAGCATCTAAGAGAGAGAGAGAGAGAGAGAGAGAGAGAGAAAGAGAAAGAGAGGGAGGGAGAGAGAGAGAAGGAGGGAGAGAGAGAGGGAGAAAGAGAGAGAAAGAGAGGGAGGGAGAGAAAGGGAGGGAGGAAGGGAGAGAGAGAGAGGGAGGGAGAGATAGAGAGAGAGAGAAAGAGGGAGGGAGGGAGAGATAGAGAGAGGGAGGGAGAGAGAGAGAGAAAGGGAGGGAGGAAGAGAAAGAGAGAGAGAGAGGCTGGTGTGTAGTGGGAGACAGAGAGCACCACTCATAGCGTGATGGTTAGGGTAAGGGCTGATAAGACCACTCATAGCGTGATGGTTAGGGTAAGGGCGGATAAGACCACTCATAGTGTGATGGTTAGGGTAAGGGCGGATAAGACCACTCATAGTGTGATGGTGGGCGGATAAGACCACTCATAGCGTGATGGTTAGGGTAAGATGTGTGTGTGTAGGGTAAGACCACTCATAGTGTGATGGTTAGGGTAAGATGTGTGTGTGTAGGGTAAGACCACTCATAGTGTGATGGTTAGGGTAAGATGTGTGTGTGTAGGGTAAGACCACTCATAGTGTGATGGTTAGGGTAAGATGTGTGTGTGTAGGGTAAGATCACTCATAGTGTGATGGTTAGGGTAAGGGCTGATAAGACCACTCATAGTGTGATGGTGGGTTAATAAGACCACTGCGACAGAGAGGACACTCAGAGAGATTCTGTGGTTTTAGGAAACAGTTGTTATTCAGAGTACTATTACAGCCTATCCAATCTCTCTCATTCCCAGACTGATGAACATGATTGTCATCTAAATGCTGTAGAGGTGTAGGGGCACAGATATAACATGACAGTGTGGGGGTCAGTGTTGGGTTATTACACGTCAGCCAACCTTTCTTCTGCCTCTGTGTGAGAGAAATAAATGACCATGTCAGCATCTCTTTCTCCCCACCCACCCATCCTCTTTCTATCTCTCTTTCTTTCTTTAGTTCTCTGTCATCCTCCCCTTCTCCTCTCTCTCTCTCTCCCTCTCTCTCTCTCTCTGTCATTCTCTCCCTCCTTGCGCTGAAGTGCTGAATCTGCTCACACACACAGAGTGACCTTGAGTGACCTTGAGTGACCTTGAGTGACCTTGAGGGATAGAGCCAGTAAACGCTGCATGCTTTAACTCTGTTTGTCTCAGTAACGCATTGCCACTTGCCTGTGTGTCCCCCCCCCCCCTGAGCTCCCCGCTCCTGGTAGCGTGCTTGTGTCCCCCCCCCTGAGCGCCCCACTCCTTGTAGTGTGCTTGTGACCCCCCCTGAGCGCCCCGCTCCTGGTAGCGTGCTTGTGTCCCCCCTGAGCGCCCCCTCCTGGTGAATGCAGGCATCCCTCTGCATGTGCCCCTCAAAGCACTCCTCTAGATCTCCCTCCCCTGGCACAGGAGGTGGTGCAGCCACAGCACCGCAGTTAGGATTAATTACCATTTCCTGTATGGAATGCCAGTGAAACACTACATACCACCATCCCACCTCTCCCAAAACCACACAGCACAGCAGGGTGGGGGTGGGGTATTATGTTTTGGTGTGATGTAGCTCTGGAGCACGGTGTGTTGCATGTCTGATTTGAAAAGCTCTGCTAGCTGTCTAATGGAGCCTGATTCAGCTGTCTATCTAGGCAGATTAGGGCGGGGTGAAGCACTAAGCTATGAAAGTAACATTCACGGGACTCTGCAGGATTAGAGACCTGAAGTTTCATGTTTAACAGTGAGGCTTTGCTGGGGTCATTCCCAGAGCTGCAGATGCATGACTCCCGCTGTATCTGATGAGGGTTTAGCACAGTGGTGTAACAGACTGTAATGAAGCACTTTGGGCTAGAGTGTGGTACTCACTGCAGAGAGGCATGCCAGACCTCCTTTAAGTTGTGTGGAGCAAAGCATTGTGGTCCAAACACCAGTGTTACTGGTTAAATAAAAAGCCAATCAGACCGTACTCACAGACACTATGGGCTCAAGAGATTTAGCCACGCTAACACTGTCACACAAGAGATTTAGCCACGCTAACACTGTCACACGAGAGATTTAGCCACGCTAACACTGTCACACGAGAGATTTAGCCAGGCTAACACTGTCACACGAGAGATTTAGCCATGCTAACACTGTCACACGAGAGATTTAGCCACGCTAACACTGTCACACGAGAGATTTAGCCACGCTAACACTGTCACACGAGAGATTTAGCCACGCTAACACTGTCACACGAGAGATTTAGCCACGCTAACACTGTCACACGAGAGCCCTAGTAGTGATGGGAGTAGAATTCCTCTCTCTAGTGTTTATCAGGTGCATGATCTCAGCAGCAGTCCCCTCTCCTGCTCAGTGTACTGCCCTGTCAGGAGTAGTGGTGTGTAGCCTGGTGCTGTATGTGTTTGTGTGTGTGTTTGTGTGTGTGCTGTCGTCATCCCGAGTGTGACCCACTGCTTGTTTGCCCTGCAGAGATCTGCCTGCTGACTCGAGGCAGGAGGACGGCGAGTGTCCGGGCTGAGACCTACTGCCGCCTCTACTCGCTCTCAGTCGACCACTTCAACGAGGTGCTGGAGGAGTACCCCATGATGAGGAGGGCCTTCGAGACCGTGGCCCTGGATCGCCTGGACCGGATAGGTGAGTAAGAGTTGAAATCATGGACCATGGAACCGGTAGGGCCAGTACTGCCTCCCTTATAACGTCTCTGATAGGGTCAGTGCTGCTTATAACGTCTCTAATAGGATCAGTACTGCCTCCCTAATAACGCCTCTATTAGGGTCAGTGCTGCTTATAACGTCTCTAATAGGGTCAGTACTGCTTATAACGTCTCTAATTCCCCTTTTCCACCAAAGCCGGGCCGGTGCTGGTTCCGGGCTGGTTCCGGGCTGGTGCTTAAGCGGTTCGGTGCTGGTTCTTATCTAAGAACCAGCTCGATTTTCCACCGACCGAGAGCCAGAGTAGGGCTAGCTACGTCTTTAAATCACGTCATACGCCTCTGTTGTCCTAGCTAAACATTTTGGAATGTTGTGACAGGTTACTAGTTATTCACGAGTGGTTTTATTCCTGGGAGAACGCAAACAAATTTCGATAAAACTTCTATTATGTTTCATTTTTAATACCATGTAGTACCAAACGAGCTTAAGTTAATGTTCTGTTTACTTGGCAACGGGTTTTCTATATTTCTCCACGTAGATCAAACGAGTGACAATGCAGTTCATGACGGGAGTTGACTATTCAATTCAATTCAAAAGAAGCTTTATTGGCATGACCATAACGTTGTAGACTAGTATTGCCAACGCATTTGGGTTGGATATATAAAAGTGATTACATAAACAATACATATATAAGTGATTACATAAACAATACATATATAAGTGATTACATAAACAATACATATATCTTTACACAAGTAGACTAGCTACTACCTACTTACCAGTTGCCACAACAGCTGTAACAGTAGGCTACCTCACGACAGCTAGCAGCTAATGCTAGTTAGCTAGCTGCTACACGAATTTGCTTAGTCAACAGCTAATCTTAGGTGTGACATCACACAACCAAAACAAGATAGATTGAAAGAGTTACTGTATACGATGCAGACAACACATTTTGATGGATGAAAGCTTTCTTTATTTTTTTTAATTAGTTTGTTACTTGGTCTGTTGTCCTTTTGAACCCCGCCATCTCCAACTCTCCCCCTATTTCCTCATATATTGTTGCTTTCCTTACTGCCTCCCCAAGTTTGTCTTGCATTTCTGTTGATGACAAAATCGCTATCAATGTTTTTATTTCATCGGTGATCCACTGCTGGATGGATTTTTCATTTATGTTTTCACCGTTTTCCCTCATCCTCTTGGTTGACGGTTTCTGGTGTGGTAGCTCCGCCCATAACCTCGGGACGAACCCGACGTCACCGGTTCTTGTTTCTGGCCCACCTAAAAGCTGGTGCTGACTTCGAACCTGTTTTTTGGAACCGGAGCCAGCTTTTTTTGTGTGGAAAACGGAAGAACTGGTTCCAGAGTTGGAACCAGCCCGGAACCAGCACCGGCCCGGCTTTGGTGGAAAAGGGGTATAATAGGGTCAGTACTGCTTATAACGTCTCTAATAGGGTCAGTACTGCTTATAACCTCTCTACTAGGGTCAGTGCTGCTTATAACGTCTCTAGTCTCTAATAGGGTCAGTGCTGCTTATAACGTCTCTAATAGGGTCAGTACTGCGTATAACGTCTCTAATAGGGTCAGTACTGCTTATAACCTCTCTAGTCTCTAATAGGGTCAGTATTGCCTCCCTTATAACGTCTCTAATAGAGTCAGTACTGCTTATAACGTCTCTATTAGGGTCAGTACTGCTTATAACGTCTCTAATGGGGTCAGTACTGCTTATAACGTCTCTAGTCTCTAATAGGGTCAGTACTGCTTATAATGTCTCTAATATGGTCAGTACTGCTTATAACGTCTCTAGTCTCTAATAGGGTCAGTACTGCTTATAATGTCTCTAATATGGTCAGTACTGCCTCCCTTATAACGTCTCTAATAGGGTCAGTGCTGCTTATAACGTCTCTAATGGGGTCAGTACTGCTTATAACGTCTCTAATAGGGTCAGTACTGCTTATAACGTCTCCATTAGGGTCAGTGCTGCTTATAACCTCTCTAGTCTCTAATATGGTCAGTACTGCCTCCCTTATAACGTCTCTAATAGGGTCAGTACTGCTTATAACGTCTCTAGTCTCTAATAGGGTCAGTACTGCTTATAACCTCTCTAGTCTCTAATAGGGTCAGTACTGCTTATAACCTCTCTAGTCTCTAATAGGGTCAGTACTGCTTATAATGTCTCTAGTCTCTAATATGGTCAGTACTGCTTATAACGTCTCTAATAGGGTCAGTACTGCTTATAACGTCTCTAATAGGGTCAGTGCTGCTTATAACGTCTCTAATAGGCTCAGTACTGCTTATAACGTCTCCATTAGGGTCAGTGCTGCTTATAACGTCTCTAATAGGCTCAGTACTGCTTATAACGTCTCCATTAGGGTCAGTGCTGCTTATAACCTCTCTAGTCTCTAATAGGGTCAGTACTGCTTATAACGTCTCTAGTCTCTTATAGGGTCAGTACTGCTTATAAGGTCTCTAATATGGTCAGTACTGCTTATAACGTCTCTAATAGGGTCAGTGCTGCTTATAACCTCTCTAATAGGGCCCTACCTACTTCTGAACATCAAAACATTTGAATTCATCGTAGCCACATGTGTCACACGCTGCTTCCTTTTGTCAGAGTATGGGAACAGACAGAAAGAGGAGAGAACGGATTTGATCCATTTCTTTATGGATGTCAGCCAATCAGATCCATTTCTTTATGGATGTCAGCCAATCAGTTTGTTCTACTTCTGTAAGACAAGCGCAATAAAGGCCTAGCTCGGCCGAAACACATTTAGCTGGTGTTGAACAATAAACGATTTCAAAGATTCCTCTCGTAGTACCATTGCTTTTGGTCCAACAGTTTGGTCTGGCTGTAGGGTATTACTTTAGTTAAAAATGGAGTAGGTTTTAACAACCTAACTACCGAGACTTAAACACGTTTCCCAGGTCCTTTTCATCTGAAAAGGTTTAAAAAGGCAGCATTTAATTGCTCTAACGGTAAAATTATCCTCCATGGGTGTCACCTCACTGACCCCCTAACTGGTTTTTAGTCTCACAAAAAGATAAATGGTCATTAAAACGCCTAACCATTAAAAACCACGGTCTGCCACTGATTGCAGCATGGTCGTATAATTGTGGCCCGACAGATTATAAATGCGCTTCACAGTCCATGGTTGAAATGGTGGCTCTGATTGATAGATAGATAGATGGATAGATAGATGGATACTTTATTAATCCAGAGGGAAATTTAGGTCATCCAGTAGTTTATACACATATACACTTATACACCTCACCGACATACATACATAAATCACATATACATACACATAGGGAGAACATATATACATACACATAGGGAGAACATTTTCACACAGAGTGTTTCCAGATACAGGAAAAGGGTCTGACCCTATTGTAATGTGCAATGATTTTGACAGTGTCGGTGTCCAGGAGGAAAGTGATCTTGTGCTGCTGGTGTGGATAGTGCAAAAAATATGTTCTTGTGCTTGTGAGGATGGGTAGTGCAAGATAGTGGTCTTGTGCTTGTGTGTGTGTGTGTGTGTGTGTGTTATGAAAGTGCAAAGAGCAAAGTGATAGTAGTGCAGAATATGTAAGGATGGGCGAGTCTGAATCAAAACCGTGGCCCTGGATCGGTTGAAATGGTGGCTCTAATCGATAGAGTATGCAAGTCCATTGTGGAAATGGTGGCTCTGATAGAGAGAGATAGGTGAGTCTGAATCAAAACCTGAGCCTGAAGGTCAGGCAAGGCTGCCCTGGTGCTCTGTGCTCTTGTGGTGGGGTGTAGGAGGTGTGTGTGTGTGTGTGCGTGTGTGTGTGTGTGTGCATGTGTGTGTGTGTGTGTGTGTGTGCGCGTGTGAGATGGGCTGGTGGGGTTTTCAACACGCAGTGTGTGTGTGTGTGTGTGAGGGAGAGTGCTGTACTAGTGGGTGTAGGACACACAGTGTGTGTGTGTGTGTGTGTGTAAGAGAGATGGAGTGCTGGGCTGGTGGGGTTTACGACACACAGTGTGTGTGTGTGTGTGTGTGTGTGTGTGTGTGTGTTAATGTGTGTGTGTGTTTGTGTGTCACGACTAACTCAAAGATAAAAATATGAGTCACAAACAAACAGACGGATGGAAGTTCTCATGGCTGTGTCAGGACAAGGGCATGTCTGATGCAGCCACCCAGAAGCTGAATAATGCAAGTTCTCATGGCTGTGTCAGGACAAGGGCATGTCTGATGTGGCCACCCCAGGAGCTGAATAATTCATGTGGCAATAGCAGCCAATTTGCGCCATTTCAGACATGTTAACCAATGCAGAGTATTCAAAGAACAGTTGTGCATTCTCGAGTGAGTAGGCGCGTTGACCCATATGGGTATGGAACCTCCTGTTTTATGGACTGCTTAAGAATAGGATTACGCCCTGCAGCGTGGGCTCTGGTACTGTTGCATGGACTTAACAAACCCACGCTTTGGCCATTTACTGCCACCTGCTGGGGTTTCCTGTCCTTCTCGCTCCTGCCATTTGGATTTTTCCTCTAATCCAACAAGAGATGAGGCTCTCCTTTAAACGCACTGTGTTAGTTCCACCAAGAGATGAGTTCCCCTTTAAACTCACTGTGTTAGTTCCAACAAGAGATGAGGCTCCCCTTTAAACTCACTGTGTTAGTTCCACCAAGAGATGAGTTCCCCTTTAAACTCACTGTGTTAGTTCCACCAAGAGATGAGTTCCCCTTTAAACTCACTGTGTTAGTTCCACCAAGAGATGAGGCTTTTCTTTAAACTCACTGTGTTAGTTCCACCAAGAGATAAGGCTCCCCTTTAAACTCACTAGGGGTTGGTGTACGTGTAATGTGCTGTAGTGTACGTGTAAGGGGATGTAGTGTACGTGTAAGATGGTGTAGTGTATGTGTAAGATGATGTAGTGTAAGGTAATGTGATGATGACTGAGATGAGTTTCCTTTGCCTTGTAGGAAAGAAGAGCTCTGTCCTGCAGCACAAAGTCCAGTGTGATCTGAACTCAGGAGTGCTGAACTATCAGGAGAACGAGATCATCCAGCAGATCGTGCAGCACGACCGGGACATGGCTCACTGCGCCCACCTCGTCCCCACCAACACCAGCAGCCTCCGCGGCCGTGACCCCGCACACACTCCCGTCATCTGGGCCCCCCTCATCCAGGCTCCGCTGCAGGCTGCCGCGGCGACCACGTCGGTGGGCATCGCCCTCACCCGCCACCCCCACCTCCCCCACACCCTCTTCCGCCCCCCCGCGGCCCGCCTGGGCTCACTCAAGGGGCGCCCCGGCCAGGCCAGGAGGTTCCCGTCCGGGGCGTCGTCGCTGGCTGCAGCCGCCCCGGGCCCGTCTCAGTTCTCCTCGGGGGTGGAGACGCCCATCCTGGATTCGCTCAGGGCCAAGCGTGCCTCCTCAGCATCCCTCTTCTCCGGCTTCCAGTCCCCCCCCCGCTCCTTCCTGTCGTCCGCCACCACCTCCACCACCACCTGCACCACCACTACCGTCACCTTACCATCGCGGTCCAAGGGGGCCGCCGCCGCATCGTTTCCCCAAAGGCAGCCGTCCCCCGTCTGCGTGTCCACCAGCTCCAGCTCTGCCCAGCTGCACTCCCCCCCGCCGCACATGGCCCCCACCCTGCCCCTCTCTCAGGAGTCCTTCTCCACCGTGCCGCTACCAGGCTTCTTCCAGCAGGGGGCGCCAGCAGCAGCAGCAGCAGCCGCAGGGAGGGGCCCGTTTGCTGCTGCGGGCTCCAGCCTCGCCCCGTTAATCGCCAGCTCCATCAACCCCATCCTGAGCCAGCTGCAGGCCTCCCAGGCCAAGCCGGCTCTGGCCAGGCCCAGCCAGGAGCTCATCCGGCTGGGCAGGACCTCCAGCAACCAGCCCTTTGCCCTCTATTCCACCTCTAGGTCCCCCACCGCATCCCGGAACCTTCTGGAGCAGCCGGTGTCCCTGTCGCCCCCGTCCAGCACGCCTGCACGGCAGGCAGGGCATCAGGTGGTGGTTACGCCGGTCCTAATGCCTGAGTCCTCGGCGCTCGCCTCTTTGGCTCAGTACGGCTCCCGGACCGCTTCACCTTCGGACACGTCGCCCGTGCCCAGCCCCCTGCTGCAGAGCCCCCTACTGGAGAAGCGCTGGCAGCACAGCCCTGGCCCCAGCCCTGGTCCCGGTCAGGCCTCCTGTGCCTCCGGCGCCCCGGCCTCCCCGGGCTTGCTTACCGCCACACACACCCTCTTTCCCCTGCAGACGCCGAGCCTGCAGAGGGAGGTGGCCGAGTGTGTGGTGGACCTTTCCCTGCAGGACGTGAGCACCATCACCGCCTCGCACACCCCGCCGCCACGGCTCAAGGAGGGGTCAAAGGTGACGGTGTTGGTGTCACCAGAGACGTGCTCTCCGCACACGGAGCTAAAGACGTGTTTCTCCGCGCGCACCTCCCCCTCGCTCGGCAGCAGACCCTTCTGCACCATACCGGGTCCCGTCACCCTGTCCAGACAGACTTCTCCTGCGCCACTTAGCCCCAGACTCTTGCAGGGGGGGTCACCCACAGCCCCCCCTCGAGACGGCTCGGCCCCTGGGATGCCGGGGGGGGTCCCATCTCACCCCAAACTGCCCTCAAATTTGTGAGGTGACACACTGGAACTGGCTTTGACTATTTTTCCCCATCATTCAGCACCATGACAACAGTTACCATGTAACCACACAGAAATACTCTGCTCTCATCCACACAGGCAGTCACAGACGATCACAGTCATTCAACACCAAACACACACTGGCATTTGGCCTTCATGACATCATCTCCATTCACTCCATCTTTTCTAAACCAAAACTATCGAAAGCTTTTTTTTTGTTTCAGCCAAATAAATTTAATATCAACAAGGAAAACTCTCAAATAATAAGAAAAGAAATCTAATAATAGCAGCCACATGCCTCTGGCTGTGTCTCTGAGGCTACATCCTGAACTTCGACCTTCGACCTTCGTCTTCCCAGCTTTTCTTACAGCCACTTTACCAATACTGCTGGCTGAGGATGGTGTGACTGTGAGTGAGTGTGTGTATGTGTGTGTGTGTGAGTATATGTGTGTGTGTGTGTGTGTGTGTGTGTGTGTGTGTGTGTGTGTGTGTGTGTGTGTGTGTGTGTGTGTGTGTGTGTGTGTGTGTGTGTGTGTGTGTGTGAGTATATGAGTGTGTGTGTTTGTGTGTGTGTGTGTGTATGTGTGTGGTCATGAGTACCGTAGGTTCACATGAGTGAGGGTGATCTCCCCCTAAAATACAAACATGAGTGGGTTTCTACTGGTGTTTGCATCCTTCCAGAAACAGGCAAAGACTACTGCCTCAAAAACAGGCAAAGACTACTGCCTATTTTAAAAACAGGCAAAGACTACTGCCTATTTTAAAAACAGGCAAAGACTACTGCCTCAAAAACGGGCAAAGACTACTGCCTATTTTAAAAACAGGCAAAGACTACTGCCTGATACAACTTCAGGCATTAGATCACACACACACACACACACACACACACACACACACACACACACTAACAAGTATAGACAAACACACACACACACACACACACACACAGACACTTACACACACAGTCACACTCACACTCAGCAACCCAATTACCCAAACCATGGCTGATCTTTCCTCTAAGGCCTAGGCCTTGACCCCATGCACAGGGAAGCGAGCTTGTTGACAGAGGGGTAGTGTTTGGTATCTATGGTACAGGGAAGCGAGCTTGTTGACAGAGGGGTAGTGTTTGGTATCTATGGTACAGGGAAGCGAGCTTGTTGACAGAGGGATAGGGTTTGGTGTTTGGTATCTATGGTACAGGGAAGCGAGCTTGTTGACAGAGGGGTAGTGTTTGGTATCTATGGTACAGAAAAGCAAGCTTGTTGACAGAGGGATAGTGTTTGGTATCTATGGTACAGGGAAACAAGCTTGTTGACAGAGGGGTCGAGTCAGTATCTATGGCCTTTCCTTTTTTAACTCGACTGGGTTAGGGTTAGTCTAATCCTTTTTTAACTCGACTGCCTTAGAGCCCCAAAATGAGGAGCAGACACTTCACTTCCACCACAAACCAGATCAAATAAAGAATGTATCGCAATCGTTTTGTATGAGCTTCGTATGTGTACCCGTGCAGTACTTAAGCAATAAACTGTGTGTCTGAGTGTTTGCTTTTGCACATGGACAGTTTTTGTACTGCAGAGCACAGCCTTCTGCCTCTCAAAGGAACAGGAGGAGGTTGTCAATAGTAACGATGCACTAACACATCACCATTTTTAAAAGTATGTCATTTCACACCCAAATGCCAAAGTTGTTACAGTCTATGTAAACAATAGTAATAATAATTCAATAACAACTGCAATTGTAATTAAAAGTGTCACTATCCGATATCATTTTCCTAATGCACATATTGTACAATACTGAACTGTATATTTATCAGGACACTTGGAGGCAAATGAAGACGGCTGCGATTATTTATTTTAACTATGTTCAACCCAAGCAAACTGTTTCCTATAATGTGTATTGTTAAGTCCTTGCCAACTGTATATTTCCACAGTTTTTCCCTGTGTTGTTTTCTATCTTTAATGGCCTCCAGTGCCGGTGCAGAATCCTTTTCATCTTGTGGGAGCAAACAGGGTTGGGCGGGTGAGACGGGGCCCCTCTCTCTCAAAGGTAATATCTTTACCAAGCTATGCAGTTTTCCTTTCAGATACACCTTTGTTTGTTTTGCCTTTTCCCCCCAAATCCATACTGTGCCATTGTGGAATCTGAATTACAGACGACTCCGAAATCCCTCTCTCTCTCTCGTGTCACATTGATTTGTTTCCTGACGGCGTTTGTGATCTCACAGCACATGATGATGCCACCCCACTGCCACACAAAGTCACCTCAGGTTACGGCAGTGCAGATGAAGACCCTGACTAGGGCTCTGTTACTAAGGTTACGGCAGTGCAAACAAAGGCCAAGGACTAGGGCTCTGTTACTGAGGTTACGGCAGTAGAGATGAAGGCCCAGGACTAGGGCTCTGTTACTGAGGTTACGGCAGTGTAAACAAAGGCCAAGGACTAGGGCTCTGTTACTGAGGTTACGGCAGTAGAGATGAAGGCCCAGGACTAGGGCTCTGTTACTGAGGTTACGGCAGTGTAAACGAAGGCCAAGGACTAGGGCTCTGTTACTAAGGTTACGGCAGTGGAGATGAAGGCCCTGACTAGGGCTCTGTTACTGAGGTTACGGCAGTGGAGATGAAGGCCCAGGACTAGGGCTCTGTTACTGTGGTTACGGCAGTGCAGATGAAGGCCCAGGTCTAGGGCTCTGTTACTGAGGTTACGGCAGTGCAGACGAAGGCCAAGGACTAGGGCTCTGTTACTAAGGTTACGGCAGTGCAGATGAAGGCCCAGGTCTAGGGCTCTGTTACTGAGGTTACGGCAGTGCAAACGAAGGCCAAGGACTAGGGCTCTGTTACTAAGGTTACGGCAGTGGAGATGAAGTCCCAGGACTAGGGCTCTGTTACTGAGGTTACGGCAGTGCAAGCGAAGGCCAAGGACTAGGGCTCTGTTACTAAGGTTACGGCAGTGGAGATGAAGTCCCAGGACTAGGGCTCTGTTACTGAGGTTACGGCAGTGCAAACGAAGGCCAAGGACTAGGGCTCTGTTACTAAGGTTACGGCAGTGGAGATGAAGTCCCAGGACTAGGGCTCTGTTACTGAGGTTACGGCAGTGCAGATGAAGGCCAAGGACTGTAACGCTGGCATACGGCCCTGACTAGGGCACTATTACTCATTGGATGGGTTCAGGTGTTCAGGTGGAGACTTGTAGCCAGCGACTCAACTCTTACTAGGGCCTCTGTGTGTTCACCTGTAATGTTACAGAGAAAAAAAATAACAAGGTCATTGTGCTAGAACCTAGCTGTTAACAGTCACACACACACACACACACACGCTATATTTTATCCTCATCTATGTAATTTCAGAGAATTTTAAATTAGAGCAGAACCCATGGAAGGGTGCAGTGCAGAATCTCTGCAGGGTTTGCATTTGAACCGGAGGAAGTAAACAAACAAACAACAACAAGGTGTTGTTCTTTTCAGGATTGGCTGTTATGCTCCTAATAGCTTAGTCGCTCCTCTTTCTCTCACTCTGTCTGTTTCTTTCTCTATTTCTCTCCTTCCCCCTCTCCCTCTCTTGCTCCTCTTTCTCTCTCTCCTGCTCGGCCCTGAGACAGATTGAGCCAGGCTGGAAGGTGGTGTCCTTGAGAATCCAGCCCCTGCAGTGGCAGTCAGTCGCCATGCCCTGGGTGTGTGTGTGTGTTTATGTGTGTGTGTATGTGCATGTGTTTGTGTGTGTGTTTGCATGTGTGTGTATGTGCATGCATGTGTGTGCATGTATGTGTGCGTGTGTGTGTATGTGCATGCATGTGAGTGTATGTGCAAGAGTTCATGTGTGTGTGTGTTCATATGTGTGTGTGAGTGTGTGTATGTGCATGCATGTGCATGTGTTCATGTGTGTGTGTGTTCATATGTGTGTGTGTGTGTGTTCATATGTGTGTGTGTGTGTATGTGCATGCATGTGCATGTGTTCGTGTGTGTGTGTGTGTGTGTGTGTGTGTGTGTGTGTGTGTTCATATCTGTGTGTGTGTGTGTTCATATGTGTGTGTGTGTGTGTGTTCATATCGTGTGTGTGTGTGTGTGTTCATATGTGTGTGTGTGTGCTGGTCTGTCAGATTCAGGCTCTCCCTGATGTAGGTCCTGAGGCAGATAGCATCACCCACTTCCTCCACTCCGTGCTGGATCAATCCCTCGCTAGGCAACAGTGCTGGCGCCTTCCTCCCCCACCCGACCACGCATCTCTCTGCCACCTAGCATACCTGACGCCGTTAGCTTGCATATCTGATACTGTTAGCTAGCATACCTGACGCCGTTAGCTTGCATATCTGATACTGTTAGCTAGCATACCAGACGCTGTTAGCTTGCATATCTGATACTGTTAGCTAGCATACCTGACACCGTTAGCTTGCATATCTGATACTGTTAGCTAGCATACCTGACGCCGTTAGCTAGCATATCTGATGCTGTTAGCTAGCATATCTGATGCTGTTAGCTAGCATGCCTGACGTTGTTAGCTAGCATGCCTGACGTCGTTAGCTAGCATACCTGACACCATCTGACACCATCAGCAGTCTCCACACACACACACACACACACACACACACACACACACACACACACACACACACACACAGCATTGCTTCAGCTAGCCACTGGTTGCTTATAGCACTAAGACACGTCACTCCCACACACACACACACACACACACTGTCTGTGCAGGTTAGAAGGATCTGTCTTGTCTGCAGGACACTGTGAGGTGATGTGAATTTTAATGTGAAATGAAAACGGCGCAGTCACACACACTCTCACATACACTCTTACACACTAACTCACTCACACACTCTCTCACACTCAGTCTTACACACTCCCTCTCTGACTCACACACACTCTCTCTCACACACACCCACTCTCTCTCACACACACCCACTCTCTCTCACACACACCCCCTCTCTCTCACACACACCCACTCTCCCACACACACTCTCTCTCTCTCACACACACTCTCTCTCTCTCTCACACACACTCTCTCTCTCACACACACACACTCTCTCTCTCTCTCACACACCCCCTCTCTCTCACACACACCCCCCCCTCTCTCTCTCACATACACTCTCTCTCTCTCACACACTCCCCCTCTCTCACACACATCCTCTCTCAGTGTGAGTGAATCTGAGCCTCTGGTGGCGACTAGAGGATGGGTGTCTGACTATCACAGTGAGCCTGTGAACTGCTCTGGATGGACAGCAGAACTGAGATAAGAGGAGATTAACATGCATGTCAAGCACCTCGCATGTGCCCCACAGCCAAGGAAGTGTGTTACACACAGATTACCTTTTTGGTGTACAAGACGTCCTCTTCTCCCACAAATACACACCCACTCGTTCACTCACTCCACACTCAGACACACACAAACAGGAACACACTCAGACACACACACACACAGGAACACACTCAGATACACACACACAGGAACACACTCAGACACACACAGGAACACATTCAGACACACACACACAGGAACACACTCAGACACACACACACACAGGAACACACTCAGGGCGAGGAACAAGCAGCCATCACTCAGACACACACACACACACACACTCAGACTCACACACACACACACACACACACACACACTCAGACACACACACTCAGACTCACACACACAGGGACACACTCAGGGCGAGGAACAAGCAGCCATCACTCAGCTATCTGCCCTCACATTTACATACTGCCATCTAGTGGCTGATGTGTCTGCGCAGTCAGACAAACACCTGATGACAAACTGAGAGAGATGCATACATACAGGTATGACTATAGGCTGGGGAAAGTGCAAGGTGCAAATGCCGTATTCAGAGGGAGATGGTCAAGATGTAAGGAGTAGATCTGATGCTCGTAGAAAACCAGGATATTTCAGAGGAAGGTCTCTTTTCAGCTGACTGAGTCTTTCTTCTTGTGTGTGTCTATGTGTGTGGTGTGTGTGAGTGTATGTGTGTGTGGGTGTGTGTGAGTGTATGTGTGTGGTGTGTGTGTGTATGTGTGGAGTGTGCGAGTGTATGTGTGTGGTGTGTGTTAGTGTATGTGCAGTGTCTTAATTCTGCTATTATTATTTGTGGTTTATTTCTACACATTGTGCAGTGATCAAATTCAAGTAATTTACATCACACTTAAATCTATTGTGAAGATTTACCTATTACGCACTGAGTGACTGCCAAGAGTGCGGTCCCCCTTTCATAGTGTTCTCATTTGGGCCGTGTGGACAGACCCCCGTCTACTTCTGCACTTACTGTGAGGATCAATCTCCTGGGCAGATGCATGCGCTGAGAATGGGAGTGGAACTGGGTGACATTCAGCTGACCTAGGCCTCAGGCCTCGGCCTCCCAGCACTTCCTCACAGCACCAGCAGGTGTCACTGTCTCACTGCCACTGAGAGAGAGGCAATGTCGGGGGAAACATGGGAAGAAGAAGAAACTGATTGCTGCTGAAAGTGGTCATATCTTTAATAGGTGGAAGCCAAGTAGGTACAAGTTCTCAGTCTCATTGTGGCAGTCAAGTGAAGCCTGCATAAGGATATTTGTGTGTGTGTGTGTGTGTGTGGGGTGGTTGTGAGTGTGTGTGTGTGTGTGTGTGAGTGTATGAGTGAAAATACACAGCAGAGCGTCACAGATCTCTACATCCATACAGGGATCACTCTCCACCTCTCACAGACCCAAACTCCTTATCACGCTTCAAGATACCAGACGATGACTGTGAGGTGGTCACCAGGTGATTTGGTAACACTAAGTTCTTTTCATTTCCTTGTGTTTCTGTTCTATGGTGGGAGGTAGGGGGACGTGGTTTCTTCTTATGGGGGGGTTGGGGGGGGGTGGTGGCATCACGTAGGTGGCGCTCAAGGCACCAGAACAACACGCATGGTGTTGGTGTAGCCGGAGCCTGGACGCCAGCCGGTGACACAGATCAACACATCCCCAGACTTGAAGAATTTGCGGTGTTTTCCTGAGGAGAGAAAGAGGGTTTTTAAATGTCCTACTACTCTCACTACTGGTCTCACTGTCAGAGTGTCTCTCGACCCACACACACCTCATCAGCTTGCAGAGTTAGTGTCTCTATTACTATCAGTACACACACATTGAAGGAAAGAAAATCCTGTTTCCTAGTGGGCATAAGCAGTACCTCCAGGAGTACATCACAGATGAGGAGGCACTATTTTGAGTGTTTGTCCGAGAGAATATATACATGTGTGTGTGGGGTGTGTGTGTGTGTGTGTGTATGTGTGTGTGTGGGGGGGTGTCAGGGATGGGGACTCTTTGTTGATCTTCAGTAGATCTGTTAGTGTTACCAAGAGATAACTTTTAGCCACAGGTGTAGTATTAGAGACGCACATTTCTTGACGTCTACGTACCTTAGTTCTAAAACATTATGCAGTTACGAGCTCACTGACATATCAGACTGGAAAGACTGACGCTTACCCATCTCCAGGGCGAAGTTGACCCTCTGGTCGACGTCCTCGGCCCAGACATCGTGGGCGGGCTTGGTGTAAAGGATGGGGTAGATTCCCCGGTACAGGTGGGCCTGGCGAGCGGCCATTTCGCAACGGGTCACGGCCAGGATGGGTGCGCGGGGCCTGTACCTGGCCAGCATGTGAGCAGACCTGTGGAGGAACAGGAGGAGGGAGTCAGTGAGAGGAGTGAGAGGTCAGACCCACCTGAGCTAAAGGAGTGAGAGGTCAGACCCACCTGAGCTAAAAGAGGGAGGAGTCAGACACCTAGTACCTAGTTCCATAGGGAGGTAACATGAACAAACTAATGCAGCATCAGGTTGACAAGCTCTGCCAAACTTTGTATCACAGCAACCACCAGACATACATCTCTTATTACTTGATTCTTTAGAAACCTATATGTGTATTCATACACAATTAAAATGACATAATCAATACTTCTTTAATGAGACTGTAAACTACGACAAACCAAGCAAAAGGCCACTTCTGCTCTCAAGTACAGTTGCATTGCATTCTGGGGCCTGCAGTCTTTACCATCTCTCGTTGAGATTGACATGTACGTGTGGGAATGCACAATAGGGGCAGTGGCCGACAGGACCACACACACATTCACAGCTGTCCCTCGCGAGGAGCCCATATGACGGGTACAGTTTCAGCACAGACATCGAGTCAGAAAGACCCTTCTCTGGTGCAAGGCCGGTCGTTTCAGAGACAGCTGTCTGTTTCATGACAACAAGTAACTGTCCAAGGGCTCTTTTTATGAATGAGAAGACGCACAGGTACATATATGTTCAATGTGTGTGTTTGTGTATGTGTATGTGTGTCTATTGTATGAAATATATTAACAGGTGTGTGTGTGTGTGTGTGTGTGTGTGTGTGTGTGTGTGTGTGAAGCCCTGGGGTGGACGCCTGAAGAGTTAAAAATAACTTAGTGAATGTCAGGGTTCAGGACTGGAAAGGTCGCCATGGAAGCTCTGGCATTTAGGTTGCCATGGCACTCCATTAGAATGGGTGTGTATGTGTATGTGTATGTGTATGTGTATGTGTATGTGTATGCATGCGTGTGTATGTGTATGAGTATGTGTATGTGTGTATATGTGTGTGTGTGTGTGTGTGTGTGTGTGTGTGTAACTATATGTGTGTGTATGTGTATGTGTATGTGTGTGTGTGTATATGTGTATGTGTATATGTGTGTGTGTGTATATGTGTGTGTGTGTGTATGTGTAACTATATGTGTGTGTATGTGTATGTGTGTGTGTGTGTGTGTGTGTGTGTGTATATGTGTATGTGTGTGTGTGTATATGTGTGTGCTCTCTGACCTGCCGGATTTGGTGAGGACAATGATGGCGTTGGCGCAGCACTTGAAGGAGGCCTCTACGGCGCCGATGGCAACGGTCTCGGTGGGGTCGCGGGTCAGGTGAGTGACACGGCGCATCTCCTCGAACAGCTGCCGGTGGTACGTAGCGGCCTCGGCCTCACGGGCGATCTGCACCACAGGGAGAGAGAGAGCCATGCACTCATGAGTATAGTATATACTTAGTAGGCTACATGTATTATACAGTATAATTGAAGTATAGTATATCTTCAGTAGGCTGTACTGTAGTGCTGTACTGTAGACCTGTACTCTTAGCAAGGTATATTTGAACGTTGAAAAATATACTACAGAATCTAACAAAACACACAAATACAACTTTCTTGGTTCTTCATTCTTCAGTTCCTTTAGTGACTAGCAGGAGTTTTATTTAGGGGAAATCAAGTGTTGTTCCTGTGAACATGTGTACCAACTGACGCCCAACAGTCGAAGCCAAAGCCGTGGTAATGGACCTTTAGTTATTAGCCATGCCTGATGTGCAGTGTGAAGGGTGACGGGTCCTCCGCCATGCCACAGACATGCAGGCCACAGACTAGCAGACCCTGCGGGGACACCTTTGATTGGTTGATAACATATAACAAATAGTAAAACACACACACACAAAATGAGTAGCCATAGTATATTCATATAATAAAGGGGTTGCACAGAGTTCTTGAGTATTCGAGTAATCACGAATATATATATCGGTATATCGGTAAATCATGTGATGCTAGTGTAAGAAATGTAAACGGGTCCATTTCTAAATCTTGTTTATTGTTACTATTTCCCATGTGTTTTGTTAGAGGTCATAGAAGTATATATCTGTCCACCGGTGGATTTTGCCCGGCACCCCACTGGTGGTGTGTGCCACATCTGGTCCGCTCTCGGACCAACATCATCTTTAGTGTAACTGGGCGTGGATATCAAGAAAATAATATAAAATGTTAGCATGTTTTCTGAAATGTCTAAAACCTATCCTTGGCCTAGTCTACTTAAAATATCATATCAGCGGAACCCTCCCGGAGTAGCGTACGCCAGTTTTTCAGGAAACAATTAGGCCGACACCATTTCTAAAATTATGTAGACCTCTTGTTAATTTTATTTCAATTAGGATTTTATGAAATTGGCACTAAAAGGGCAAATATAACTTTTTCATCACGTAACTTTTGCAAATGACCAGTACAGGCCTCAACCACGTCCTCTGGGAAAACAAGCTTTTCCTAGAGGTACGAAAATGTTCTGTGTTTCTAGTACCACTAAGGGTGCAGACCGATAACCTAACTATCAAAGTAGCACAGCGATCAAGTATCATCACCAAAGAGCATTCAATCCAGTGTGGCTAAGCATGCTTCTGACAAACTCAGATCTCTGGTGTGTGTCAATACTGATGTAGCACTCCCATGCTAGGGGATCTCTGGTGTGTGTCAATACTGATGTAGCACTCCCATGCTAGCAGCATCTCAAAGCACGTTGAGGGATTAGGGAGGATGAAGAGGCTCCATTTCTGCCTTGACAGGTTGGTAGTCATGCTAACTAGCCAGCTAGCTAACAGCCTCTTCAGCAAGTTAATGAGCCGCACAGCTCTGTACCCGCTGACTTCAGTTAACCTCACTTCCTAAACCTCACTTCTTAAACCTCACTTCCCATACCTCACTTCCTAAACCTCACTTCCTATACCTCACTTCCTAAACCTCACTTCCTATACCTCACTTCTTAAACCTCACTTCGTAAGCCTCACCTCCTAAACCTCACTTCCTAAACCTCACTTCCTAAACCTCACTTCGTAGACCTCGCTTCCTAAACCTCGCTTCCTAAACCTCAGCGTAAGAAGTATAGCGATCAACCTAGCATGCTAGCAGTGAGGCTAAAATACATGAGTGCTAAAATGACATCAACTGCCAGCACCAGCTGTCTCTAAATGGTTACATAACATATGTTCATGGTTTAAGACATTCAGTTCACATATAAATGCAGAAGCTGAGCTGAAGAGGCCCAGAATCAGTGTGGCGAAAGCAGGCTGTGTATGAATGTATGTATGAATGTTGTCCATGACTAGAGACTAGAGTACAGGCCCAGCATCAGTGTGCCATATGCAGTGAATGCACACACACACACGCATGCACACACACACTCACGCACACAAACACACACACACGCACACAAACACACACACACACACACACACACACGTACGCACACACACTCAACAGCACACACACACACGTGCACACGCACGCACACCCACATACACAAACACAACAGCACACACACGCAGATGCACACGCACGCACGCACACCCACACACACCTGGTGCTGCATGCGCACACACTCCAGAGGGTAATCTCCCTTGGCCGTCTCTCCACTCAGCATGACGCAGTCGGCTCCATCCAGAATGGCGTTGGCCACGTCGCTGCTCTCTGCACGGGTGGGACGGGGCTTCTTAATCATGCTCTCCAACATCTGCCAAACAGAGTAGATAACTCAAACACTTACACACAACAAGGTCAAGCAAGGTCACCGACCTGGCCATGGTCACGCTTTTAGGCTATGTCGTCATGACCCAACCACAGATCGCAATATGCTTTCTTAGTCTTTCTTAGTCAAGGGCTAGACTATCTCTGTGGGTTATCTCGACCATGAACCAACTTCACTGCTAGGCTATCTTGATAGGCTATGTCAGTCATAACCACAACCACAGTGCTCTCTCGAATATAATATGTTTATTATAAACCAACCACACCAATAGGTGGCACTAACTCACCTGTGTAGCACAGATGATGGGCTTGCCCATTCTGTTGGATTGGCTAATCATCATCTTCTGAGCCAGGAACACCTTCTCTGTGGGGATCTCGATACCCATGTCACCACGGGCAACCATGATGCCATCACTGGCCTCCAGAATCTCAGCGAATCTGTGCAAACATGGTGTGCGAAAAGTGCAAGCATGGTCACAGCAAAGTTTGATCCATCATCGAACCTGCCATAAATGTTTGGGGCTGAGTTGAATCAGCACACTATATACTGTGGGCAGAAATACTCCATCAAAGTGGTAAATTAAGATTCAGCCAATCAGGAAAATTATTCACCCATCAATCATGTATCCAAGCCAATGCAGAAGTTTTGCAAGGGGGAGGGACTCTGTGGACTAGGCTTTAGGGAGAGGGTGCATTTATTTAACTGCTGAGTTTTAAGATGGATAACTCCCGCACCTTTATTTGCTCAGGGGAAACCAACCTGCGGCAGCCCTCGTGGTTCTCCAGTTTGCTGATAATCTTGATGTCCTTGCCCTTGTCACCCAGCACCTTCCTAACGGCCTGCACGTCAGCGGCCTTGCGGATGAAGGAGGCGAACACCATGTCCACACCCTGCTCCACGCCAAACTTCAGGTCCTGCATGTCCTTCTCCGATACAGCAGGCAGGTCCACGGCGGCGCCGGGCAGGTTAACGCCCTTCTTGCTGCCCAGCATACCGCCATTTTCAATCTCACACTCCACGAAGTCACCACCTGTGGACAGGTGCAAAGGTTCAAGTCAATTTAATTCAATTAGGTTTCATTTTATTTATATAGCATGAAAGCAAAATACAATTGTCTCAAGGCGTTTACAGAGTCCAGAACGGACGGGGGTAGAAAGGGAGGGGAGAGAATCGGAAACACGGCAGGTGAATTCATACAAGTATTGGGATAAGCATGCTAGCATGCATGTGGAGAATATTCACGATACATACAAACATAAGATGGTTTATACACGATACATACAAAATTAATAGTGCATAAGATAGGGGGAGAGAGCATTTAAGTATTGTAGAACAGCTTAGTGGGTATACAGTGTGCTCATAAGGTTACTATTACAAGGGTAAGTAGAGCAATGAAACAGAAAACTATGTCAATGGTGGTAAATAGGAGTACATTTAGTCATTTAGCAGACGCTTTTATCCAAAGCGACTTACAAGGATGTATACACATTTACACTGATGGCACACTGCACATCAGGAGCAATTAGGGGTTCAGTGTCTTGCTCAAGGACGCTTCGACCGGGAATTGAACTAACAACCTTCTGATTACTAAACGACTTCTCTACCTCCTGTACCACTGTCGCCCCAGTATGTAGATGTATCATGAGCGGGTAAGAATCAATGCATGACAGTGTGGTGGGTGGGTGTGGTCGGAGCATTTCTGCAATTAGATCAGGTGGAAAGACTACAGCAGCATCCCACAGCGGAGACAGTCTAGACTAGGAGGGTGTGTGTGTGTGTGTGTGTGTGTGTGTGTGTGTGTGTGTAGATCAGGTAGAGAGACTACAGCAGCATCCCACAGCGGAGACAGTCTAGACTAGGAGGGGATGAAAGGAGACGAAGTGAGAAGGCGACTGCCGAATATGCCTATATGTACTATGGTTAATGGATATGGTGGTGAGGGACATGGAGAGGTATCCCTTTCGTGATCACCTTCACAGACCACACACTCTACAGACGCCGTAGAAGTTTAAACTTAAACTCACCGATGTTCAAAACCTTGAGAGAGATGAGGCCATCATCAATAAAGATGTGGCTCCCAGCCTGGACCACCTTGGTGATGTTCTTGTAGTCCAACCACAGGTGCTTCTCATCACAGTTCTCTATGTACTTATCGTCCAGGACGAGCTTGATGGTCTCGCCCTTCACGAGGGTAACCTCCGCTTCGCCACTCTGAGGGTCAGAGGTCAGAGGTCACAGTCAGGGCTGTCTGGTTGGATTAGTATTATGATGGAGGTGAAAGCATGCTAACCTTGCTAACTTTACTCTGATTAGTACTTTGATGGAAGTGAAAGCATGCTAACCTTGCTAACTTTACTCTGATTAGTACTTTGATGGAAGTGAAAGCATGCTAACCTTGCTAACTTTACTCTGATTGATGTGATGGTTATGATGGAGGTGACAGCATGCTGATTATGCATTATGATGAAAGCATGTTAGCAGGTGGCAGACTTCCTCTGCCAACTTTACTCAGATTGATGTGATGGTCGAGCTGAAAGCATGCTAACTTTGCTAACTTTACTCAGATTGATGTGATGGTCGAGCTGAAAGCATGCTAACTTTGCCAACTTTACTCAGATTAATGTGATGGTCGAGCTGAAAGCATGCTAACTTTGCCAACTTTACTCCGATTGATGTGATGGTAGAGCTGAAAGCATGCTAACTTTGCCAACTTTACTCAGATTGACGTGATGGTCGAGCTGAAAGCATGCTAACTTTTCTAACTTTACTCAGATTGATGTGATGGTCGACCTGAAAGCATGCTAACTTTGCCAACTTTACTCAGATTGATGTGATGGTCGAGCTGAAAGCATGCTAGCAGGCGGCACACTTACGCCCTTAATGAGTCCAGTCCTGATCTCAGGACCCTTGGTGTCCAGAGCGATGGCGACGGGTCTGTAATCAATGCTACCGGGCTTGAAGCTTGCTGCAGCTTCACGCACATTCTTGATGGTGTCAGCATGGTACTAGAAAGACAGACATGTTCATCAGCATGGTACTACAAAGACAGACATCTTCATCAACAGGTTTCAGCATGGTATTACAAAGACAGACATCTTCATTAGCATGGTACTACAAAGACATCTTCATCCAACAATATCAATTATATTGACAAATAAAACTGCAGACATACAGAATATCATTTAATACTCCTGCTGTGTTGGATTCCGAGACTCGCATGGTAGAACTATTTGAATGCTACTATACATGAACTTAAAGTGAGAGACTCGCATGGCAGACCTATTTGAATGTTACTATACAAGAACTTAAAGTGAGAGACTCGCATGGCAGACCTATTTGAATGCAACTATACATGAACTTAAAGTGAGAGACTCGCATGGCAGACCTATTTGAATGCAACTATACATGAACTTAAAGTAAGAGACTCGAATGGCAGGGCTATTTGAATGCTACTATACATGAAGTGAAACTGAGAGACTCGTGGTTGATTTCAGTGCCACACAGTCAGGATATCATGTTACAGGTTTGTCTTCAACTATAACGATTACATTACGATCCAGACTGCAGCGCATGTTTCTGACTATTGTGTCCCTGACCTTATCTTGCCCCCGGACCCTGCTAACACAGTGCCTCAGTGTGTAGCAACATGCTACGGGTGCTATGACCTTTAGGCATGGGCAGGGCTCTCAATCCCACATATCCAAGAATGAATGACCTAAAAATACACACCTTTGGCAACACACCAGGGGAGCTTTTTGTAACAAGAGAAACATGGACACAATTACAACCACACACTAAATCAAACATTAGTTATAACTATGTGAAGTCTGAAGCAAACATAGTTGTAATTTAGTTTTTGGGCTTCATAGACTACAGTTAATTTAATTTATTTAAACCTGCCACGTCCAGCCCAGCAGATCCTGCCCTTGACCTACATATAAAAATAATTCACCACAGATAGCAGTGCATTACTAAGCAGTGACACTGCATTTCAAACCCTCACTTGTAATTAAAGTTCAAAGTTCAAATGAGCGCGAGGTGGCGTTGACGCAGGTGCTGCCTTTTATGCTATTCAATTGACAGATCTGACTGATCACGGCAAGCTAGCTAGCTAGAGATCTAATTAAAAATGCAAAGATGTCAAAAGAAAGCTCTCTGGGTCTGGACACGTTTTTAAGAGTCCATGCACTGAGAAAGAGGAACAGACAACAGCTGTCAGAAAACAGCCGTCTAGGTCTGTGGCTATCATACGGATGTGAAGTTACCCTTGCTATAAGGAAATCTGATGCAATGTATTTGCATGGTCAATGCTGCAGATGCTCAGTGAGTAGACCATGCAGTCCCCACAAGTCCAGGTTTGGCTTTAATGCAACGGTTGTGCTATAATGTTATTGAGGAAATCTATGTAGCATTAAAGGAAGAAACAATGTTGCAGCTTGCCTCCGCCACCTTATTTTCTTAAAACTATCTGCTAGGCAACAGTAAACAAAACCAGGCAGCCTGCGTTCGCTAAAATGGATGACTAATAGTAGGCAAATACTCTAAAAGATCTTCAAATATGTGTAAAAATGTTTTTATGGTTGATCCACAGATCACTTTTTGCTTTGGTTATTGCGCACCTTATACCCCACCGTGTAGGCAGTGGGTTGGGGTCGCCGTGTAGGCGGGGGTCAGCATAGGCACTCTGACCGGTCTGCGATTACGCAGCCCCATACACAGTAAGCTGCGATGCTGTGAAGTGTGCTGACACCTTCCTATCATAGCATTGAGCATGTGTTCAGCTGTTTCTGCTCCAGTAGCTCTTCTGTGGGATCGAACCACAAAGGCCAGCCTTCGCTCCCAGCTTTGGGCGCCAAAGAGCCTGTCACCGGTTCATCTGTCCCTATTTGTCCACTTTTGGTACTTCACCACTGCATACCAGGAACTCCCCACAAGACATCTGTCATTTCGTCAAAGTCACTCAGATCCTTACGCTTCCCCATCAACTTCAAGAACTGACACTTCCCTGGCTGCCTAAGATATCCCATCTCTTGACAGGTGCCGTTGTGAGAAGATAATCAATGTTATTCACTTCACCTGTCAGTGGTTTTAATGTGGCGGCTGATCAGTGCCTGTATACAGTATCTACAGCACAAGATCACAGGCAAAGGTCAGGGTTCATCCTCAGTCTTAATGTGCTGAGCTAACTATCTAACCTCTATGGTGGAGTAGGGATTCGCTAACTATCTAACCTCTATGGAGCAGGGATTCGCTGACAATAGATTTATAGCCCAATGCTGTCAGACTCAACTTAAAAAGGGAATCTCTAAAAGAGATAGCTTTGGGAATTCTGATTAACCTTTTCTGAGGGTTGATGCTTAAATGCAACAGCTCAGATGAGATACAGCAGTCTATGACCTTTGAAGTTTAGATGTCTCTTTCCTAGAGTGCCTGCTTAATGACTCTAACCTGGCATATGATGTTGTCTTGATGTTATTTTAACCTCTGTATCTGCCGTATCACTTTCTAGGATGTCTATAGATTTGATGGCCTGGTCCTCTAGCATGATGCAATGCAAAGGTCACAAAGAGTCGTGACTTTTAAAGGGGAAGGGTTACTAGGCTCAGCATTGACCAGAGACAGCAGAGGCGAAGCTGCCTGAGAGGGCAGAGAAAGGCTACTGGATCATCTTTCAGGCCCTGACATTTCCACAGCGCTGCTCAGCGATGGCCCCGCTCAGAGGAATCACTCAAAGGGACCGACTCTAGTGAGAGAGAGCAGCTAACGGAGAGGTTTTAGGATATTGAGAGTGAACTGTGGTATGTTTATGAAACTGTGCTGTCTAAACTGCGTTGGGAGGCGGCATTAGAACTGCTGTAGAATCAGAACACATGCTCACCTCGTGAGTTCCGTGAGAGAAGTTCATGCGTGCAATGTTCATCCCGGTCTTGATCATTTCCCTCAGCGTTTCCACCTTGCGGGAAGCTGGCCCTGTCCAGACACACGGGAGAGATGCAGCATTGTCTTTACTTCACAGCCAACATGAAGCTTATCTCACATGAACTATGTTCTACTGATACTGATACCATAGCAGAACCAAATGGAACAGGATAGAACAGAGGAGCATAAGCACAGCTGCAAGTGGGATTTGCACGTATGACACTTTAACCTTTAACCTTTAACACCTAACCTTTAATACTTAACCTTTAACACTTAACCTTTAACACTAACCTTTAACACTTTAACTTTAACCATTATGTGCTCATGGCCAGGATAGTGTGTGTTTCTGGTAGAGCAAGGTGAGAGCACACACAGTGACTAATGACAAAAATGTCTGTCTGTCCAGCAAGTAAGTCACTCTGGATAAAAGCCTATGTTTGATGAATACATGTGAATGTAGGCTACTCATGGACACAGTAACATAACTAACCGCTACTGACCAATGAACCCAGTAATGTAACTAACTGCTACTGACCAATGGTGCAGACGATGCCTGTGTTGCGGGCCACAGCTGGCTCGGAGTCGATGTCCAGCAGACACAAGTGCTCCAGCATGTTGTCTGCCATGGCAGCGTGGAGCTGCTGGTGCTGGATGAACGTGGAGCCCATATCCTTTGCCATGATGGGAGCTGTGCCTGTGTCCTGCAGGAGGCAATATTACACACTTATTTGCAATGGATCAACTGTTTGATTGTTGTATAGAGTTAGGGAAAATATGACAATAGTTAAAAGCATTGGTCAAGTGTTTAGTGTTAGAGATGTGATGAACATATTGGGGAAATGCTTGAGCGTCTTTATTTCTGTTTTAACCATCTGTAACCCATACTTTTCGTATAAGAGAATTATTTCTACTGTGTGTTAAATCCTAAAAGCACAAGAACAAACACACATCCGCACTTGAGTTTACTGCATGACTGTGTTGACATGCTCATTTGATAAGAGGGACCCTCTTATAAGTAATTTCTATAGCGTTTTCGCTCAGTTGCCTAGCGACTCAACAGATGTTCCAATGTATTGACATTGTGTTTTTCTTTGACTAACATTAAATAAGCTACAATGACAAAGGTAATCCTGGGCAAGTTTGGCTCTTAAGTAGGCTACTGTATCACTGACACATTCAACAAAGTAGCACAACGTATTTAGCAACGACTTATTCAATCACTTATATGGAAAGGTATGCAAAATATAGCCTCGAGCAGACTATGCCATTTCCAGTTCATGTTGCAGTCAAACACGCTCGCTATATGGAATATTTAGTTATGTTAATATTTAAATCAAATATTAAATTAGTTCCCAATTGTTTTCTACGCTATAGAAATAAACAATTGACCTTAATCCAAACTTGTGGGGAGGTAGTTGTGTCTTACCTTTCGCAGATGAACGTCTGTGGCGACTTAAGCGTTTGACAGCTGTGCACCCTCTAAAGTTACTCCAAACTGACTGGAACTACTTTCTGGTGGCTGCGCATTGTAACCTTCCGTGAGGACAAGGTGCTTATAGAGACCTAAAATGAGTCTTTGAATGGCTTAAAAAAGGTTGCTTTCTGTTTTAAATGCGACAATCGTCGTAACAAAACGTATATTTATACTGTTAAAGCGTAATTTACATTCAGTCGAGGGATTATTTTTGAATGAAATTAGACAACTAGGCTACTTCGAATGAGTTGGAGTGATACAGCCTGGGTAATAACCAATCAGAAAACGAATTGGGCAGTCCAGTCCACTATGCCCAAAATAAAACTATTAGACTAGCTGCCCACCTTTAAAGTTTATTTTTCCAATTTTAACAAATTGTTTCATCTGAAGCTATTATGAACTTTTATTGACAGTACTCTTATGCGTTTATTTATTCCTCAGACTCATTCATCTCCAGTGTCTCAGAACAACTAGGCCTGTATGTTTTCCTTGGTGTGTGTACTCTCCGCATGTCGAACCCAGAAACTGCGTTATTAACACGTTGCTCTACCGGCTCCAGGAGCATTTATATGAATTCATTTTGCAGACCATTTAACCAAAGACACTTTCAGTTCAAGTGAGATACTGTCTGGTATTTTACTACTGTTTCTACCTGCTGTGGAGGACATGCAAGATTACCTTGCTGAATTAATGTTGTGCTTTCTCACATAAACTACTTGCACTCAGTAGCCTAACAATAGTTTTGTGTTCCTTCACACTGATTTTTTTTGCAAGAGAGCTAAGATATTATTGAGAAGCAAAACAAAAGCATTTCCTTGTCTGTCCTTTCTGTGGATCTGAACAGATTGGGGTGTCCATAAATAGTTCAGAGTGCAGGCGCTGCCAGACTATATCTAACCATCCGTTTCCACTGCATTTATAGCTTGGAAACCCTCAACTGAGAGAAGCCTGCCCTCCGTCATCGCAGGTTATCCCGTGTGTTTTGTCATCCTAATCTCATGGGTGGAGGAGTGTCATGCACAAATGTTGCATATGCACACAAACGTTTCTCACACTTTCTCTTTCACACATTAGATGCATTAAGAGTGAAATGCCCATGATAATGTGCGTTCCTCCAGGCCAGCTTCATGCCTGGCTTGCACACGTTCCTAATGGTTTTAGTCAGTTGGGACAGTTACAGGCAGTACAACTACTTCCATTACGAGTTTGCTGATCGGGTTGCACAAAGAAAAGTTGCAGACAGTTTCATACATCCGAATTGTGTTGTGTTTATGCAGCTTTCTAGCTTCGTTTTCACCTGTCATGCTACATTTTAGTATGAATTCGATGCAAGGCTTTGTAAATGAGTCCTCTAATACGCGGCGTACCCAAGGAAGATTCCAGGCACCCTTTCTTTGTACACCCGGAGCAACGAGAAATTGAGCGCACTTGCATGAGCAATGCTCATTGAGCACCACACTCCACCCTCTCCTCTCTCAATTACACTCATTTTATCATGTTAATGAATATAAATCGGCCTGGGCCACCTCTGTTTTCCAACTGAGACAAAATGGCAAAGCAAGCAGCAAATCTACCAAAATAGGCAAGTGCAAGGTGGAAGGTAGCAGGTGCTCTTATCCGATGTGAAGGCAAGAAAACAAACGTGTCATGTTGCATTAATAACAAAAGAGAACAGCTTGAGTGGCAGCGTGTGGCGGTGGCTATGAATGCGGTGGGGTCAGACTGAGCCGCACGACGTAACCCTCAGTCAGCCAGGGAGTTGGCGAGGGCATTTAGTAGCCATTTAACCGGGTAACCACGGTGTTTTGATGAGTGGCCGAACCATATATCAAAATAACTGCACACATAAATTAAAAATGTATTAATTATCAAATAAATTGTGTTCCAAGAAGCCAGCCATCACACGCCCCGCCGCCTAAAGATACATTAATCATGAGTTTATCCATGCCACCTTGCCGCTATATTACTCAGTCGTATTTCTGCATCACATATCATTTGCACTTTCTATTAACAAATTCAAATTGTACTTCCGACGACGCTTTTATGTGCGGGCAGCCAATCGCTCCGCTGACCCTCATCGCACTCTAAAGCCCAGTTACTTCCAAGAGGACAACTCTTGGGCATCTGAAACGGTTGATAGGCCAGTCATCATCAAAAAATCGGCACCGTCTCTAAATAGGCTACATGTTATGTTCGCCTTTGATTCTGTCATTGGCAATATCCTCTAATAAGACTACAGCTGCGATTGTTATTAGACTCCGTATTGCATAGCATAGCATAGTATTTGCGCATGTTTATATGTCAATTTCTTTAACTGCATACACCTCCGTGTGTTATTATTTCCAAGAAGGCCAATGTGTCACTACTGTGCAAATAATTGTGAAGGCCTACAGACTCGTAAACTAGTAATGTTAGTAGTTGCGCTGCATATCCTCTAGGTGACGCCAACTGACAAAAAACATATATGTGCGTACACCAGACTGGTTATAGAAGATGAAGAAGAATAGAAAAGCCTTTATGGTCATTGTATTTGCATAGAACGAAATTTGGCATTGGCACTTGATAAGGATATTATTTAAGGATGGTGACGCCCAAATGGTTTACTTCCTGTGTTGAGTGCACTAGCTGAGATGAATAGGAATGGCAATCCAAATATTCTGGTCTCTAGTCTGCTCATCTAGGTTTTTTCCAAATTCTTATTTTGCCTTTCTTTGTATTTTATTTCATGACTTCTGTATCTGTGTTTTTTGTCATTCCTATCTATTGTTTCCGTCTGCTGTAACCTGTGATATCCTGTCGTGTTCTGTATTTTATTTTAACACTGACAATGGGCTCTTCTAACTAGAGATTTTGATGCCAGTGAAGACACCCTTTGTAAATAGGAAACACTTTACTAACTGAAGTAATGTCTTACATCCATAGACAGAACATATTGCCAAACCGTTTACTTCTCTGAATTTAAACAAACGCCTTTAGAACTGTAACAAGAGTATACGTCTACATATGTGCATCAGCTGTGTGAGAGTGTGAGCATTATCCTTCATGAAATCCGGTATGTACGGCGCAAATGACCTTTCCATGGAAATTCCAAGCTTACGTCGTTCCCTGACAAATGAAATGCTTGATCACTTTCTTATGAGTCCTATTTAGGGTCATGTGAAAGTCTCATTACCCGTAATTCTGGCAGTAGTGAAAGAGTGAACGAGAGACAGAGAGAGAGACATTACTGCAGGTGTGGTCATCTCTTTAATAGGTGGATGTCCAGTGGCACCAAGGCATCACAGCATGTGTTCAGTCTCAGTGTGTCAGTCAAGTGAAACCTGAATGGGGAGGCAAGAGGTCAATGGAGGGGGAGGTCGACAAAAACTCCCAGTGGTCTTCCGTGTTCTTCACAGTTCCCTGGGTCTTCACAGTTCCAAGCACAACGAAGACACACACTCACACACACATGTTTGGCATTCCCACAAGCCACCTGGGAAAAACGCCAGGGTTACAGGTCCTTAGACTTCAAGTGTCTGTTTAACAGCAGGAGTCTCAGAGAGACTCATGGTTTCTTCTTATGGGGGAGTTCTGGGGGGGGGGGAAGAGCGGTTCTGTCCATAGGTAACGCTCAAGGCACCAGAACAACACGCATGGTGTTGGAGTAGCCGGAGCCTGGACGCCAGCCGGTGACAACGATCACCACATCCCCAGACTTGAAGTACTTGCGGTGCTTGCCTGGAGAGAAAAGAGGGGGTTGGATTTTATACCTTAACCGCCAGTACACAAAATAATACAAATCTAACCCAGATGTACAAACAGGTAACTAAGACCCTTAGCAATGGGCTCCTTTATGTCATTGGCTAATCCCATGGAAACTGAGCACTGGACCCTTACCCAGCTCCATGGCGAACATGACGCGCTGGTCGACGTCCTCTGCCCAGACATCGTGGGCGGGCTTGTTGTAGAAGACGGGCTTGACGCTGCGGTACATGTGGCACTGGCGGGCGGTCATCTCGTTACGGGTCACGGCCATGATGAGTGAACGGGGCCTGTACCTGGACAGCATGTGAGCAGACCTGTGGAGGGACAGGAGGGAGGAGTCAGACACACCTGAGACTACACCAGACCTGTGACTTACCTGAGACTACACTACCACAAAGACTACACCACACCTGAAACTACACTACCACAAAGACTACACCACACCTGAAACTACACTACCACAGAGACTACACCACACCTGTAACTTACCTGTGACTACACTACCACAGAGACTACACCACACCTGTAACTTACCTAAGACTACACTACCACAGAGACTACACCACACCTGTGACTTACCTGAGACTACACTACCACAGAGACTACACCACACCTGAGACTACACTACCACAGAGACTACACCACACCTGAGACTACACCACACCTGAGACTACACTACCACAGAGACTACACCACACCTGTGACTACACTACCACAGAGACTACACTACCACAGAGACTACACCACACCTGAGACTACACTACCACAGAGACTACACCACACCTGAGACTACAATACCACAGAGACTACACCACACCTGAGACTACACTACCACAGAGACTACACCACACCTGTGAATACACTACCACAGAGACTACACCACACCTGTGACTACACTACCACAGAGACTACACCACACCTGTGACTACACTACCACAGAGACTACACCACACCTGTGACTTACCTGAGACTACACTACCACAGAGACTACAACCACACCTGAGACTACACTACCACAGAGACTACACCACACCTTTGACTACACTACCACAGAGACTACACCACACCTGTGACTTACCTGTGATTACACTACCACAGAGACTACACCACACCTACGACTTACCAGAAACTACACTACCACAGAGACTACATTATACTTGAGACTAAACTTCACCAGAGACATACCTGACACTACATCTGAAACAACACTACATCAGTATCCTATTCACCTGTACTGCTCTTCGGCAAGGACACACAAGAGAGGAATATAACATTCACCCTTGCAACCCTCAGAGCAAACTATGCAACTTAACTACATACATGCACCTGTGTAGGAAAATATAGCATGGCGCCTTGGCTGCAACCCCTGGGTGCAAATACTGATGACAGCACTGCAAAATGTCTTTACTCCACTGGGAGTCATTCTGGGTCAAAGGATCAGCTGAGAAATGAGCAACACCTTCAAGTGCCAGTTTAAGTCTCACAAAATAGCACCAGTCAATGCACGTGTGTGTGTGTGTGTGTGTGAACATGTGCGTGTGTGTATGTGTGCATGTAAATGTGAAGGTGTTTTAAATTTGCCTGACTACGTGGTTCCTGACAGAGAAGCTCATGACAAATGAACTGATGTTAAAATTAACTCTGCGATGTCAGGGGTCATAGCCCAGGAATGGTCACAGTGTGGATTTCTTGCTCTGTCACGGCACTGTGGCACTCCGTAAGGCAGTGATGGATAGCATGAGCGTGTTTGTGTGTGTGTGTGTGTGTGTGTGTGTGTGTGTGTGTGTGTGTGTGTGTGTGTGTGTATGAGAAAGAGAAAAAGTGCATATGTGTGTTTGGCATGCATGTGTGCTGTCTGACCTGCCGGATTTGGTGAGAGTGCTAATGTGTTTATCCGTGTGTGTGTATGTGTTCATGTGTTTGGTGTGTGCGCATGTGCACGTGTGTGTGTTTGTTTATCTGTGCGTACGTGTGTGTGTGTGTGTGTATCTGTGTATGTGTGTGAGTATGTGTGTGTGTGTGTGTGTGTGTGCACGTGTGTGTGTGTTTGTTCATGTGTGCGCACGTGTGCATGTGTATGTGTGTATATGTGTATATGTGTGTGCATGTGTGGGTGTGCTCTCTGACCTGCCAGATTTGGTGAGGACGACGATGGCGCTGGCACAGCACTTGAAGGAGGCCTCCACAGCGCCCATGGCAACGGACTCGGTGGGGTCGCGGGTCAGGTGGGAGGTGCGGCGCAGCTCTTCAAACAGCTGCCTGTGGAACATGGCTGCCTCTGCCTCACGGCAAATCTGAACAGAGAGAGAGAGACACGCACACAGACATGAGGCCAAAGCACTTTTAATATCATACTTTAAGTCATGCATTTCAACATACTGAACATATTACAACACTGTTGTAGTTTTTTTCTCATAGGCTATGATCGCCTGGGTGATGTTTCAATCAAAAAACACCTGCACTGATTGTCATATTAACTGATTCATATTTATCCCTTGATGTAATTTGGTCAGGGTGTAGGATGTTGATTAATACCTATGGTGGAACATAACACAAAAACCTGACATTCAGGCAGACCAAACTACATTCCTTTGTACATTCACGCAGACCAAAGCTGCCCCTGATCTGAAAACCGAGCCAGTCCTCGGCTAAATCCAGGACGGACTAAAGCAGGAGACGTGAGCCAAAGTGTCTTAAGTGTTGAGTTGAGTGATGCGTGGGGGCGGAGGAAAAATGACGGACCTTCAGATATTTGACATTAGCTGAATGCACAGGGGGTTGGAGTCAGAGATCCAGAGTAACGCATCGCAGGCCACTGACACGATACATAACACACTCTCTCAGCTCATGACACAAACCAGCATGCAACAGGAACTGTTCAGAGGGGGTGTGGGAAACACTGGGTCAAGACAAGAGCTCAAAAACATCAGCAAACACACAATGACACATTGGTAAACGGTTAATAACACTAGCAAATAGCGAAAAACAGTTAGTAAAACACAAAATGACACATTGGTAAACGGTTAATAACACTAGCAAATAGCGAAATACAATTAGTAAAACACACAATGACACATTGGTAAACGGTTAATAACACTAGCAAATAGCGAAATACAATTAGTAAAACACACAATGACACATTGGTAAACGGTTAATAACACTAGCAAATAGCGAAATACAATTAGTAAAACACACAATGACACATTGGTAAACGGTTAATAACACTAGCAAATAGCGAAAAACAATTAGTAAAACACACAATGACACATTGGTAAACGGTTAATAACATTAGAAAATAGCGAAATACAATTAGTAAAACACACAATGACACATTGGTAAACGGTTAATAACACTAGCAAATAGCGAAATACACTTAGTAAAACACACAATGACACATTGGTAAACGGTTAATAACACTAGCAAATAGCGAAATACACATAGTAAAACACACAAGTAGTGAAATTACACTACAGAACATACAAGCACATGTTGTGTACATGTTTCTTTCTGTAAGTAGTTACCCAGAAGTAAAGTAAAGTACGTTAGTGCGACATTAACTCCTACTTGCATAGCTACAGACACAGCTACATGTCCATTCTACATGCTCAGTGTCAAACTGTCCAGGTTTCAGTCCACCTGGTTTGCCACGATGAGAAACTCATGCTTTTACACTGAACAAGCTCTGGAAACTCATGCTTTTACACTGAACAAGCTCTGGAAACTCATGCTTTTACACTGGACAAGCTCTGGAAACTCATGCTTTTACACTGAACAAGCTCTGGACTTGAAATCCAGTGGCAATTACAATGTGTTTGTGATAGATGTCATTCTTTCTATGCAGTCTTAAAGAAGTCACCTGTATTGGTATGTGAAACCACTCATCCCAATTCTAACGCCCCCCCCCTCCCTACACCCCTCCCCACACCCCCTAGTGGCCAAGCTCACATATAACAGGGCAAGCACCAGAGGGTTGTAAATCACTGCATGTATTCATGGCAAGGGTCCTGGGCACTCCTGCTGAGCTAACTAGGCTCACACACACACACACACACACACACACACACACACTCACCTTGTGCTGCATGCGGACGGACTCCACGGGGTAATCTCCCTTGGCTGTCTCTCCGCAGAGCATGAGGCAGTCAGCGCCATCCAGAACGGCGTTGGCCACGTCACAGCTCTCTGCACGAGTGGGACGGGGCTTCTTCACCATGCTCTCCAACATCTGCCACACACAATGTAGAATTACCCAATCAAGCAAGATATAGTAGATGATCATGGCCAAAACCCTGATCGTAGCATTATCATGATCTCACCATCCTTACCATCTAGATCGTCACTAACAACACTGCAAAGCTATCTAGATCATCATGTAAAACATGGCAAGGATATCTAGAACGTCACGTAAAAAACGGCAAGGTTATCTCCATCATGACTCTACCACACTGCTAGGTTATCTCCATCATGACTCTACCACACTGCTAGGCTATCTCCATCCTAGCTCTACCACACTGCTAGGCTATCATGACTCTTCCACACTGCTAGGCTATCATGACTCTACCACACTGCTAGGCTATCTCCATCCTAGCTCTACCACACTGCTAGGCTATCATGACTCTACCACACTGCTAGGCTATCATGACTCTACCACACTGCTAGGCTATCTGCATCATAGCTCTACCACACTGCTAGGCTATCTCCATCATGACTCTACCACACTGCTAGGCTATCATGACTCTTCCACACTGCTAGGCTATCATGACTCTACCACACTGCTAGGTTATCTCCATCATGACTCTACCACACTGCTAGGCTATCTCCATCATAGCTCTACCACACTGCTAGGCTATCTCCATCCTAGCTCTACCACACTGCTAGGCTATCATGACTCTTCCACACTGCTAGGCTATCATGACTCTACCACACTGCTAGGCTATCTCCATCCTAGCTCTACCACACTGCTAGGCTATCATGACTCTACCACACTGCTAGGCTATCTGCATCATAGCTCTACCACACTGCTAGGCTATCTCCATCATGACTCTACCACACTGCTAGGCTATCTCCATCATGACTCTACCACACTGCTAGGCTATCATGACTCTTCCACACTGCTAGGCTATCATGACTCTACCACACTGCTAGGCTATCTGCATCATAGCTCTACCACACTGCTAGGCTATCTGCATCATAGCTCTACCACACTGCTAGGCTAGCTCCATCATGACTCTACCACACTGCTAGGCTATCTGCATCATAGCTCTACCACACTGCTAGGCTATCACGACTCTACCACACTGTTAGGCTATCATGACTCTACCACACTGCTAGGCTATCTCCATCATGGCTCTACCACACTGCTAGGCTATCATGACTCTACCACACTGCTAGGCTATCTCCATCCTAGCTCTACCACACTGCTAGGCTATCCCCATCATAGCTCTACCACACTGCTAGGCTATCGTGACTCTACTACACTGCTAGGCTATCATGACTCTTCCACACTGCTAGGCTATCCCCATCATAGCTCTACCACACTGCTAGGCTATCGTGACTCTACCACACTGCTAGGCTATCATGACTCTACCACACTGCTAGGCTATCATGACTCTACCACACTGCTAGGCTATCATGGCTCTATCACACTGCTAGGCTATCTCCATCATAGCTCTACCACACTGCTAGGCTATCTCCATCATAGCTCTACCACACTGCTAGGCTATCATGACTCTACCACACTGCTAAGCTCTCCATCATGACTCTACCACACTGCTAGGCTATCTCCATCATAGCTCTACCACACTGCTAGGCTATCATGACTCTACCACACTGCTAGGTTATCTCCATCCTAGCTCTACCACACTGCTAGGCTATCATGACTCTACCACACTGCTAGGCTATCTCCATCATGACTCTACCACACTGCTAGGCTATCGCCATCATGACTCTACCACACTGCTAGGCTATCATGACTCTACCACACTGCTAGGCTATCTCCATCCTAGCTCTACCACACTGCTAGGCTATCTCCATCAGAGCTCTACCACACTGCTAGGCTATCATGACTCTACCACACTGCTAGGCTATCCCCATCCTAGCTCTACCACACTGCTAGGCTATCCCCATCCTAGCTCTACCACACTGCTAGGCTATCTCCATCATAGCTCTACCACACTGCTAGGCTATCATGACTCTACCACACTGCTAGGCTATCTCCATCATGGCTCTACCACACTGCTAGGCTATCATGGCTCTACCACACTGCTAGGCTATCTCCATCATGGCTCTACCACACTGCTAGGCTATCATGGCTCTATCACACTGCTAGGCTATCTCCATCATGACTCTACCACACTGCTAGGCTATCCCCATCCTAGCTCTACCACACTGCTAGGCTATCTGCATCATAGCTCTACCACACTGCTAGGCTATCTGCATCATGGCTTTACCACAGTACTACATTATTGGTGGATTTCAGGCATTAGCTCACCTGCATGGCACAAATAACAGGCTTGCCCATTCTGTTGCAGCGGCCAATCATCATCTTCTGAGCCAGGAACACCTTCTCGATAGGCATCTCGATGCCCAGGTTGCCACGGGCGACCATGATGCCATCGCTAGCCTCCATGATCTCGTCAAACCTGTGCAGACATGGAGATACAGCCTCTGTGAGTCTCACTGACTGAGTCAATGTCTGTAGTTTAATCATCTACTCACTGAGCCAAATTGTTGATAACTCCTAATGTTTTATAACTTGACTGCACTACTATACTCAATGGATAGTTATTTCCTTATTAAATAAAATTCCCTGTTTGGAAACCAGATTGTCTCCTTTGGTAACCTTGTCAACTCATTTGCTAGTTGGTTACATCTTTTTCTAAAACTGACAAGAATTATTTAATCAGTATTCATCAATGTTAATGGAGAGAGACCTACTTGCGGCAGCCCTCGTGATTCTCGATCTTGCTGAAGATCTTGATGTCCTTGCCCTTCTCGCCCATGGCCTTCCTGACAGCGTGCACGTCAGCGGCCTTGCACACAAAGGAGGCGTACACCATGTCGATGCCCTGCTCCACAGCAAACTGCAGGTCCTTCACGTCCCTCTCGGACACGGCAGGCAGGTCCCAGGCAGCCCCGCGCACGTTCACGCCCTTCTTGCTGCCCAGCATACCGCCATTCTCAATATCACACTCCAGGAAGTCAGCACCTGAGGACAGGTGCACAGGTATAGGTAAGGCCAGGGACAAGGAAGTAGGAGGAGGAAGATATTACGCAGTCTGGTAGCAAAATTATAAACAAAAATGACTTGATCAAGTCTTTTGTTAACAACTAGAGGGGCAGAGGCTTGAGGCATTGCTTTCAATTATGCTTTTCTGAAAATTAAAAAATCTAAAGCTAATCCATGTTTGTCTTTATGAGAGCTGGCTTCATCTCTGGCTTCATGGCTTCATCTCACAATGGAACCATGTTTCATGTGTGAAGGCGAGTGACTTACCAACTTCCTTGACCTTGAGGCAGATGAGGCCATTGTCGATGTAGACGTGCTTGCCAACCTGCACCAGCTTGGGCATGTCCTTGTAGCCCACCCACAGGTTCTTCTCATCACAGTTCTCCTTGAATGAGTCATCCATGGTCAGCTTGATTGTCTCGCCCTTGACCAGCTTGACCTCCTCGGTGGCACTCTACAGGACATGGGTTACAGATGACACGGATAGTAAATGACCTCAGGTAGGGTTATATAATGGTGTTGGCTAACAGTGTTAGCGGCTCATTTTCAATGGAGTTAGCTGCTAACATCATAAACCCATCAGTGTGAACGGCTAATTCTGTTTACATATCAGTGTTAATTGCTAATGTGCTAATGTAACACAGATAATGACGGTAGCTGCTACACACAACAGTGTTAGCAGGCTAACATAATGCGGAGTGGTGTGATAAGGATAAAAAAAGAAGGGGTGGTCAGAAAGACAAACTGAGGGAGCACTTACGCCCTTAATGAGGCCAGTCCTGACGCAGGGGCCTTTGGTGTCCATGGCGATGGCAACAGGCCTGTAATCAACAGTTCCAGGTTGGAAGCTCTCGGCAGCTTCACGAATGAACTGAATGGTTTCAGCGTGGTACTGCAGACACAAGGATAGCATGGATCAGACATAACCCACACGTCAGACATGTCACATCAACTATTGCTGTAATGGTATTCAAGGGTTCATAAATATAAATAGTGGATCTAGGAGTCTGTCTAAACCTTGACCTAACCTTTGTTTTCAGATTTTAAAAGTAAATATTAACTGAAGTGTATGTGTCCTCATTCTAGCTGAAATGGTAGTTGTCTGTGAATGATTAATAACAGGATGTGGTGCTAGTTTGAACATTTGTGAGGACCAAACTCACTTGATTTTTCAATTCTCTTCACACAGTGAAGAGCAACTCTAGGGTACACGAGTGAATGGACTTTAATGAGGACGGGTGTCTGTGCAACTGCCTGCACTAAAATAGCTCAGCAGACTGCTATGCTGGAGGCATCCTCATGCAGAGCAGTAGTTGCTGTAATACAGGAGGGTACATTTCCGACACCTATGTCATAAGGCCACTGCCAGGGAGGCCTTATGAGGTGGTACAGTCCTGGGCACTTATACATGTATGCATATGAGATGACCTGTGTGCTCAAGCACGTTTGTATGTTGGATGCCTATCTAAGCAAATATCCGGTCATAAATAATCTAAAAATAACCTCTGCTGGATAGACACCTGGGGAACTTTTGGCTCCTATCAGGTCCTTGACCTTGACCTACATCTGATACCTGATGGTCTGATTTATTAGCTCAATACTATTATCTGATACCTGCTGATCTGATTTATTAGCTCAATACTATTATCTGAAACCTGGGGGTCTGATTTATTTGCTCAATACTATTATCTGATACCTGCTGATCTGATTTATAGCTCAGTGCCATCAGTGAGTTGGACTGAGTCTGATTGGAAGACATGCTCACCTCGTGAGTTCCGTGAGAGAAGTTCATGCGTGCAACGTTCATCCCAGCCTGGATCATCTCCTTCAGCACATCCACTGAGCGAGAAGCTGGCCCTATGGAGACACATGGGAAAGATGCATCTCTCTGTCTGAGAACAGTCTCCCTGTCAACTCCCTGTCGATGAGATGCACCTTCCTGCACAAACAGTGATATTCCTGTGCTACGACTTTATTTACCATTCAGAGCATTTTTTTCAGCATCATTTCGTAATATTTTGTCAACTTCTTAGTTTTGTAATATTACTTAACAAAGCAGTCACCTCTAAGTGCCTAAATGGGTTAATAATTAACAAACGCAAAGGGGAAGCAGCAGCACTACCCAGAGCTATATGTCACTTTCAGGAATACACTTAAGGGAGCTGTTAGGAATACACTTTAGGGAGCTGTTAGAAATACACTTAAGGGAGCTGTTAGTTGGTGCTAACTCACTTTTAAGAATACACTTAAGGGAGCTGCTAGGAATACTCTTAAGAGAGCTGCATAGGAATAATCTTAAGAGAGCTGCTAGTTGGTGGTAACAGTTGCAAAACGAAATTCCATCATGGGTCACAACATAAAAAAATACTGACACTGTGACTTCATTGTCGGGCCCTTACAGGCATTCAAGTTCAACATGAATTCTTTGGGGTCAGTACACAGATGTATGGGCTGTACACCATGACCAAGGAAGATTACAGTGATGGAAGAAAAAAGAATCGAATGGAGTAGTCGATGGAAACTGAAGTGAGCGAAGGACAACGCCACATACGGCCATCTCAGGCATTATGTTATCAAGGGAGACACTGAAGAGCTACTGACCAATGGTGCAGACCATGCCTGTGCTGCGGAACACAGAGGGCTCGGAGTCGATGTCCAGCAGGCACATGTGCTCCAGGTAGGTGTCGGCCATGGCTGCGTGGAGCTGCTGGTGCTGGATGAAGGCAGAGCCCATGTCTTTCATCTTCTGTGCCATGGTCGGAGTCCTGAGGACGAAAACCACAGGTCAAGAGAGCATTGACTAGTTCCCCCTTAATCTCTGAGAACGTAAACCACAGGTCAGGAGAGCGTTGACTAGTTCCCCCTTAAACTCTGCACAGACTCCTCTGCATCTAAGGGGAAATGTTCATTGAACAGAATGTTTCAGGAGTTTCTAAATTCCGCTTTGGGACACAAGAGGCTGTGACTGAGGATATTTGAATATCAAGCAATATATAAGTTCTAAACTCTAAGGCTCACAAATAAACAACCAGTTTCCCTTATATGTGCTCGATCTCTGACAGTTTACTTGCACAGAGGAAAAGTCTAGCGTTTTTACCAAGAAGCAAAGCCTATACAGTTATCACAAATACCTTAATCCAGTGTGTTTATAAAGTATTTATAAAGTCCATAAAACAGGAGTGCATGTCCCATCAGCAGTGAGTTATGATAATGCCATCTTTGTCTCTGAGAGGGGCGTGAGTCCCAGCACGGATATTTCAGAAGCTTGTTCATAACAGTTGCACACATTCCCTTTCCCAGCTGTCAGATCAGTGGGAGGGACTAGATCAGATGACAGCAGATAATGCAGTTTGTCTTGATTTAGGACATAGCCCACATTCAGTACAGCGTGTTCATTACATTTACATTTACATTTAGTCATTTAGCAGACGCTTTTGTCCAAAGCGACGTACAAGGGAGAGAAGGTTCACAATGGTTCACTGGCCATAAGGTAAGCATAGAACACAATGTAACTGTAGACAGGGCTAAATTATTTTTCACTTTAGAGAAGGAAAAGTTTGATCTCCAGTCTTGCAGTTGTGCAAAATAGGTCCCAGTAAGAGTATTTGATGGATGGGTCTTTCATTCATTGAATTAGTCCTGCTTTAGTAATTTGAAAATGCAAATTCTTTGGCAAGGTAAAGTCTTTGGCAGTCACAAAAACAAGACACTTTACATACATTTTGATTACAACTCAACCATTACACAAATTACACATCCTGTTTTGTATACAAAGACAAACTGCAAAGTGCTATACATACAAATCAAGCTTTCAGTGACCCCACTCCACAGTTCTCTGCACTCCCTTGACTGTTCTCAACAGATTTGATTCCATCACTACTCTTAACATCCATATTTTGCATCCCTTTCCATCATCAGCCTCCACAGAATGAATATGATATTTCCCTGACATTAATTAATATAAGAAATGAATATGACATTTCCCTGAAGTTAATTAAGATAAGAAATGAATATGACATTTCCCTGAAGTTGCTGGGTGAACCAACATTCCCAGGTGGGGAGTTGGTATGTCACACAATCAAAATTACTCACTTAATGTAAAATTTGATGATGCTGTTAAAAGTAACAATAATTTTACTGTATGTGTTTCTAAAATGTCATAAGCATAATTTAGGGGTACTATTCTTCCTAGGCTACAATGTCTGAAATTCTTCCATTCCCATTGATGTGAATTCCTGTTCCTGACTTTTTCTCCTGGTTTTGCATCAGTAATGCATCTTAAATCTTAAATGAATGCCCAACAATGCTTTAAGACCACAGCTAAAAGAAATGAAGAGATGATAGCTAGATGTCATCCTAATTGGCTGGTTCTTACCTTTGCTGATGAACGCTTGCAGGGACCTGTGCGCGCTGCGTCCGAACCCCGGCTGAAGTTAATCTCTAAACTAACTGGCACTACTTTCTGTGAGAGAGCGCGCTGTATGCTTCCGCGAGGAAAACAAAACAGAAGGTGTTTTAAAACGTAGCACAGCAAATGTGTTTCTGATTTTAAAAAGTGTTCAGATTTTAGGACACTCATCACCATATCAAGAAATATATCATAAATCGCCAATTTGGCCCGCATTATTAACGCTTTCATAGCGTCAAGGACTATTTTCTAACGAATCCCCAATTACCTATTCCAATTGACGGGTGTGATATGGCAAAGGTCGCGACCAATCAGAAAACCCCATGAGGTACTTAAACCTACCGTTTAAGAAACCCGTAAAGTTTAGTTTGGCTCTGAGTACACTAATGCCTCTATTTAAAGTGAGGAGTCGTATTTTTGGAACAAGGAAATCGTAACCGCATTGACACAACGGAGCATTTCGATGGATTTCCTTTGACGTTATGCCGTTTATTTTTTTTACTAGCATCAATCAACTGATAGTATAGTATGCGGGTGGCGCTCTACGCAGGCGTGACACACAGGGTAATGGTGGACAAGACGCTAATACACAAGGGAAACTACACCAGGACATTACAAATAACACACTGACTTAAACACAAAAAAGTAATACAAATACATTCTAAATTTGAAAATTGATAACAGAATTAGGCTACACATAACATAGAACACCCAGAGTTCTGGGAACTACATACAACCCAGAAGCGCACATCTCCTCTTTGCACGTCACAGTATTCTGTAAGCATTTGGCATTGGAGAACGACTCCCGTTTTTACCCACATGTAACGATTATAATCACGTATGGAAGTGTGATCTGTTTGGAGCAGTGCCACAGTTTACAGTTTTTCTCCATCGCTTTGGTACATTTCCAAGATCAGAATTCAAGTTCTGTAAAATGTTTGTTCAACCTCCACATCATCTCACTTGTGCACATCATAACAATCATTTCTCATTCTTTTGGCAATTTTATCAGGGGTTCAGAACTAATCACCAAATTACAAAGGATGATTATCCAACATTAAACATTAAAGGTACAGTGTGTAGAATTAAGGGGGATCCATTAGCAGAAATGTATAGTATTCATAATTATGTTTTCATTAGTGTATAATCACCTGTAATTACGAATCTTTACGTGTTTCGCGTTAGCTTAGAATGAGCTGGGGTGATTGTTTTTTCTGTCCTTGAGAATATAGTGTGCTGGAACAGAGTATTACTCCCTATTCTTCTTATCTCTGTAACCCTGTTAAATAGACGCTGCCTGTGAGAGAATTCATCCGATTCTCACAGACTGCTTGCTGTTCACTCTGTGTGTTTCTGATCTTTCTGCAGAAGACTAATAAACGTATTACTAACATCTAATTATAAGACTGATCTCACATTAGACTGGTTATTATCAGATTTCCACCACAGGCCTTTCACGTTGTTATGGTAACTGACGACCACAGTAGGTCATCCTACATGCTTGGAAAGGTAGGGGTGACGGAGGGGTATTCAGTGGGTTGCAATCTGCAACCTTGCCGGTAGATGCCACCACAACCTACACAATGCACCTTTAAGTGTCACCTGTCACCTGTGATTAAATGACAATGACAATGAAAAAAATGTAGATGTCTGTGGGGGCTTGTTTAACAGCGTGTCTAATGCAGTTGTCAAGGCATTTGGCAAAATGGATGCATTACGAATACCCAAGCTTACTCAGTAGCAGATAGAAGAACATAAAGGCTTAGAAGCTGACCAGAAACACGCAGTCTAAACAGACTTCATAAGTTGGGCCCATAGTGTCAGTGTGTGTTTTATTTACAGCAGTTCCAAGTATTATAGTGATATTATTATTATATCTTTTTGCACAACCTGGCACAACCTGGCTCTTTATCCACCCAGAACTGTGTACTGGGCAAGAGTGCACTTCTTCAGGTAAACCTTTCAAATATGGACACAAGGACTAAAACTGGCACAAATCCTCTGTGGGTGTTATTCTCTTGCACTGGGTAAGGGTCTTCCTTTGCTCTCTAAACAACCTCACTTCTTCCTGGCATGGATTCCACAATATGCTGAAAACATTCCTTAGGTCTTCTGGTCCATGTTGACATGATTGCACCTCGCAAACCTGCATATTTGTCAGCTGCACATTCATACCGTGAATCCCCCATTCTTCCATATCCCAAAGGTGTTCTATTGGATCCAGATTCAGTGACGGAGGAAGGCCACTGAAGAACCCTGAGCTCATGGTCATGTTCATGAAACCAGTTTGAGAGGACTGTTGTTTTGTGGCACGGTGATTACCATGCTGGAAGTAGCCAGTAGAGGATGGCTAAACTGTGGCCACGAAGGGACGCACATGGCATCAAAAATATTGAAATAGGCTGTGGCGTTCAAGTGAAGATTGATTGGTATCAACTGTGTGTGCCAAGAGAACATTCCCCACACTATTACTCCACTGCCACCAGTTTGGCCTGTTGACACAAGGCAGGTTGGGTCCATGGCGACGAATTCGAACCCAGGTGGAATGGAGAAGAGCACATGGATCCTCTCCTGACCTTCTTCCTTCACCAGCTGTCATGTTTGTTCCGTTCTTTTGTGACGACTCAGCACAGGGGTAGATTTAAAGGGTGAAACGTTTTACTCGCCGGGTTCGGTACACAGGTAGGCAGTCCAACAATTGCAAACAAAACCAAACAGGGAATAGGCAGGAGAATAGTTGTAGGACAGGCAGAGGTCAGAAGCACGAGTAATCACTTTAACAAGGAGGAAGCGCTAAACGCTAGAACACGAGGCACAGTGGGGGGGGAAAAAAAAAACAAGGAACATACCATATAACAATAATTTACGAAGACGCAACGAGAAACAAGAAAACAAGGACTATATATACACACACAGGCAACAGATAACGCGGGACAGGTGAGAACAATCAAGGCGGGGCAGACAAAGACACAGGTGGACTAAACAAGGGGAATTAACAGGACACAGGTGAAACCAATAATACAAACAAACCGGGAGATTGGGAACAGGTGAGGGGTGGAGACACGGACAACAACAAGAGGGCACATGGCATAGACAAACAAACATAGGGAAAGCACATGGCGGGAACAAGGAAGCACGAGGACTAGACATGGGAACAAACATGTGACGACACAAGGGAGACAAACACAGAAATTAAACACGGACAGAACACAGACCTTACATTTAATGTATGTATTTAGCTAAATATCAGGATTTTATAATATCCTGTCAATAAGACATTAAAGTGTTAAATATATATATATACACACACACACACACTCACCATACATATATACAGACACACACATATATATATAGTATATATACAGTATATTTAATATATATATATACAGTGTACATATATAAAATATAGTTAACTTACTCAATTTTACTTACGTATTGATAAACATTTGCAATTAATGTGAGCAACACATTGGATTAATCTTAATGCTAAGCTGGTATCTTATTTAATGTTACTTAAAACTCCTAACTTTGCTCTATTTCAGAAGCGGGCTGGATTTTTCTGACCCATATTAGGTGCGTCTAAGATGCCAGTCTGTACGAGAGTGTTTCTGCTGAGCTCGGCTGAAGCGAGGGCTTGGACATGTGTGTCTGGTATCTGCGCGCCCCTCCGCCTATGTACATTCAATCATGCCAAATATGATATGGCAGTAGGTACACATGCTTCAGTGAAACCTGCCCCAGCGTTGCTGCGGACGCTGGGGGTAATTTTATCTATCAGCAGAGGTGTTGCTGTGCGGCAGGTGGAGAAAAGCCCTTCCTCTGGGGGCCTGTAGAGGGCCCTGGCTTATTTTATTTAGAGCTGGAGAGTTAAGTACAGGTTGACAAGTGGGTCCTTTGAAGCCCATTTTATACATTGCAGCTAGACGGTGAGGTTATGCAACTGGATGACGTGTTGATCCGATGACACAACAGGACAGTGCATGCCAGTTGGGAGTATGATCCAGATATTAGTTCCCTGGTTCTCTGGGCCCACTGGAACCTCCAGATATTAGTTATCTGGTTCTCTAGGCCCACTGGAACCTCCAGTTATTAGTTTTTTAGTACAATGTAATAGAAACCCTTATTGCTCCATTCCACACTGTTAAGGCAACTCTACACATGGTGTTGAAGTTCCCGTTCTAAATGTAACAACATTTAACACGGGTCTACTATTTTTGTCATTATAACTTTATTATATACTAGCTCTCAAAACCAATATAAAATCCTATGAGCAAATGAAACATTACTCTAAATACTGCGTGTAAAAGTCAAGGCTAGTCTTGCAGCAGCAGTGAGCTGAGCGCACCTGAAGGCATCTCACCGCACTGTTCTGATTGGTCAGTTGAGGAAGGTCATGCTGAAACTCTTCAGAGTTTACAATCCAGAGAATGTTACGAGGGTCTGGAGCTGGATTCAGTCCGCTGGCGTCCTCGCGTACCCTCATACCGCAACACTAGCGGACAGGTGGCAACACTGGCAGACAGGTGGCAACCTGGCAGCTTAAACCAGGGCTCCCGCAACATGCCCGCCTGTGGCCATGACAATGAATTATCTGACAAGGCCACCTGTCTACCCTGACTGTTGATTTTGCTGCTGGAGCGTCTGGATTTGTTTGAAGCTGAGGTCATGTGTTGGGGGTCATGTGTTGGGGGTGTTACGACCCCCTGTGCCCCTGCGCACCCTGCCTGCAGTCCCTAGACTGGCCATATGGAGGAAGCAGGCTGTGGACCTACAACCAGCATGATGAGCAGTGATTATCCACACCTGGTTGTAGATGTGGATATAAAAGCACTGCTACGTCTGATGGAAGGCCCCTTTTCAGCTTCCGCTACCTACACACACTTTTTGTCAACGCTCCTACTCACCTACATACCCACGACACGCATCCACGCATCTTTGAGAACCCCTAGACTTTTCAGTTCGATCAACCATTTTTTTGTTAATAAATAGCCGTTTTGTTACAAGATACACCGTTTGTCTGTGTCTACCATTTTATGTTGCGGCCCCACGAGCCGGTCGTAACAGGGGTCATGTGTTGGGGGTCATGTGTTTGAGGTCATGTGTTGGGGGTCATGTGTTGATGTGTTTGAGGTCATGTGTTGGGGGTCATGTGTTGAGGTCATGTGTTGAGGTCATGTGTTGGGGGTCATGTGTTGGGGGTCATGTGTTGGGGGTCATGTGCTGGGGGTCATGTGTTGAGGTCATGTGTTGAGGGTCATGTGTTGGGGGTCATGTGTTGAGGTCATGTGTTGAGGTCATGTGTTGATGTGTTTGAGGTCATGTGTTGAGGTCATGTGTTGGGGGTCATGTGTTGGGGGTCATGTGCTGGGGGTCATGTGTTGAGGTCATGTGTTGAGGGTCATGTGTTGGGGGTCATGTGTTGAGGTCATGTGTTGAGGTCATGTGTTGGGGGTCATGTGTTGGGGGTCATGTGCTGGGGGTCATGTGTTGAGGTCATGTGTTGAGGGTCATGTGCTGGGGGTCATGTGTTGAGGTCATGTGTTGGGGGTCATGTGTTGAGGTCGATGTGTTGGGGGTCATGTGTTGGGGGTCATGTGTTGGGGGTCATGTGTTGAGGGTCATGTGTTGGGGGTCATGTGTTGGGGGTCATGTGCTGGGGGTCATGTGTTGGGGGTCATGTGTTGAGGTCATGTGTTGAGGGTCATGTGCTGGGGGTCATGTGTTGAGGTCGATGTGTTGGGGGTCATGTGTTGGGGGTCATGTGTTGATCTGTTGTGGGGGTGGTCATGTGAGGTCATGTGTTGGTGTGTTGTCAGAGTGGTCATGTATTGGGGGTCATGTGTTGGGGGTCATGAGTTGAGGTCATGTGTTGGGGGTCATGAGTTGAGGTCATGTGTTGGGGGTCATGTGTTGGTCTGTTGTGAGGGGGGTCATGTGAGGTCATGTGTTTAGGTTGAAGGGGGGGGGGGGTGAAGCGAGTCAGAAGGAAGCTGATAAATCCATATATGTGTCAATCAGGAGTAAAACCAGCACACGTATATATCTAATATATCACATAGCAATCATAATTTCACTCCGTCATTGTTTTGTCTTGCACACCAGAGTGTAGGCAGCTTTCCCTCCGTCTCTGCTTGTTCTCTGTAGTTCATCCGGTGATCAGCACCTGTTATCTTACAGTGTGACATTGTTCTCATGCATGCCGGTGAAAACAGCACAAAAGGACATCCAGTGTAGGCTGCAGGGACCCCCCCCCCCCCCCCCCCCCCCCGCCAGCTGGCCGGATCACTTGGGGGGGGGGGGGGACTAATGTGATGGCGCCCGAGGGACAGGTGACGGCTCCACCCAGACCTTCTGGCATGTCCCACAACAACCAGCTGTTCCACCCGCAGCCTACAGCACCCACTCACCCACCCACCCCTTCTGCCCTCAAAGCATCAGATGTTGGCTGCCAACAGATCAACGAGAGGTAATGGGTTGTTCAGCCCAAGGACACTGATGAGGCTATTAAAAGATAGATGAGAATATCGTCATTTAAGCTTTGATTGAGGTGTAAGCTATTGGTTGGACGAGTACAGACACCACTGAGGGTTGACTTGGGAGCTGGAGCACAAAATACATGGCCCAACCCAGTGCACGTGGAACACAGGTACAGATGGATCACAGGTACAGATAGAACACAGGTACAGATGGAACACATGTATATATGGAACACATGTATATATGGAACCCAGGTACAGATGGAACATGGGTATATATGGAACACAGGTACACATGGAACACAGGTACAGATGGAACACAGGTATATATGGAACAAGGATATATATAGTATAGAGCCCTACTCTGTTTATATTCTTTATACATACAGTCGCAATCAAAATGATTCAACCCCCAATGCGTATTAGGCTTATTGGCAAATTGTACAATTTTTCAGCTGTTTGCAATAAACAAAGTAGACAAGAACAGTTGAAATAGTTCAATAAAACTAATATTACCATGGTTTTCATCCAAATTCAACACGAAATGCTACTTTTAAACAATACTGCAGTCTCAAAATGATTTAACCCCCTGTCTCAAGCACACCTGGTGCAACTAATCAAGGGCTTCATTAGTTCAGGTGTGCATGAGATAGAACACATAAATACTTTGACTGGCGAGGGGTTTGTTGAGAGTGACGTTTGATTGCATGTTAGAAATAAGTAAAAAAAATTGTCCAAAAAGTTCAGAGAAGAGATCATTGCCTTGCACAAACAAGAAAAAGGATACAAAGAGCACTGAATGACCCTAGAGATACAGTTGGAAACATAGTTTGCAAGTTCAAAGTTGAAGGAACAGTGACTACACTACCTGGATGTGGCAGAAAGAGGAAGCTATCAGCACCAGATTCCTGAGGAGGCAACTGGTCAAAAACCCTTGAGTGACTGCAAAACACCTGCAGCAAGACACCCTGCCTACAGTGAAGCATGGCAGTGGTTCAGTGATGCTCTGGGGCTGCTTTGCTGCCTCTGGCACTGGAAACCTGCAGCGTGTGGAGGGCACGATGGATTCAGTCAAGTATCAGGAAATCTTAGGAAAAAACGTCATGCCGTCTGTGATGAAGCTGAAGCTTGGGCGTCATTGGACCTTCCAACAGGACAATGATCCCAAGCATACCTCAAAGTCCACCAAGGCTTGGTTTCAGAAGAAGAAATGGAGGAGTTTAGAGTGGCCGTCACAGTCGCCTGACTTGAACCCCATCGAAAATCTCTGGTGGGATTTGAAGAAGGCGGTTGCAAAACGCACACCCAAGAATATTACTGAACTGGAGGAAAAAAGAAACGCTGTCAGAAGCGGATGTCTGGCTATGCATCACGTTTGCAGCAGGTCATAACAGCAAAAGGGCGTTCTACTGCACAGAAGGACATGATGCACAGGAGGAGATGATGCACAGGTACATGATGCACAGGTACATGATGCACAGGAGGACATGATGCACAGGAGGACATGATGCACAGGAGGACATGATGCACAGGTACATGATGCACAGGAGGACATGAGGACATGATGCACAGGAGGACATGATGCACAGGAGGACATGATGCACAGGTACATGATGCACAGGAGGACATGATGCACAGGAGGACATGATGCACAGGAGGAGATGATGCACAGGTACATGATGCACAGGAAGACATGATGCACAGGTACATGATGCACAGGAGGAGATGATGCACAGGAGGAGATGATGCACAGGAGGACATGATGCACAGGTACATGATGCACAGGTACATGATGCACAGGTACATGATACACAGGAAGACATGATGCACAGGTACATGATGCACAGGTACATGATGCACAGGTACATGGTGCACAGGAGGACATGATGCACAGGAGGACGTGATGCACAGGAACATGATGCACAGGAAGACATGATGCACAGGTACATGATGCACAGGAGGACGTGATGCACAGGTACATGATGCACAGGAGGACGTGATGCACAGGTACATGATGCACAGGTACATGATGCAAAGGAGGACTGGATGCACAGGAGGACATGATGCACAGGAAAACATGATGCACAGGAGGACATGATGCACAGGAGGACATGATGCACAGGAGGACATGATGCACAGGTACATGATGCACAGGAGGACATGATGCACAGGTACATGATGCACAGGTACATGATGCACAGGAGGACATGATGCACAGGTACATGATGCACAGGAGGACATGATGCACAGGAGGACATGATGCACAGGTACATGATGCACAGGAGGACATGATGCACAGGTACATGATGCACAGGTACATGATGCACAGGTTCATGATGCACAGGAGGACATGATGCACAGGAGGACATGATGCACAGGAGGACATGAGGACATGATGCACAGGTACATGATGCACAGGAGGACGTGATGCACAGGTACATGATGCACAGGAGGACGTGATGCACAGGTACATGATGCACAGGAAGACATGATGCACAGGAGGAGATGATGCACAGGAGGACTGGATGCACAGGAGGACATGATGCACAGGAGGACATGCTGCACAGGTACATGATGCACAGGAGGACATGATGCACAGGAGGACATGATGCACAGGTACATGATGCACAGGAGGACATGATGCACAGGAGGACTGGATGCACAGGAGGACATGATGCACAGGAGGACATGATGCACAGGAGGACATGATGCACAGGTACATGATGCACAGGAGGACATGATGCACAGGAGGACATGATGCACAGGAGGACATGATGCACAGGTACATGATGCACAGGAGGACATGATGCACAGGAGGACTGGATGCACAGGAGGACATGATGCACAGGAGGACATGATGCACAGGAGGACATGATGCACAGGTACATGATGCACAGGAGGACATGAGGACATGATGCACAGGTACATGATGCACAGGAGGACATGATGCACAGGAGGACATGATGCAGAGGTACATGATGCACAGGAGGACATGATGCACAGGAGGACATGATGCACAGGTACATGATGCACAGGAGGACATGATGCACAGGTACATGATGCACAGGAGGACATGAGGACATGATGCACAGGAGGAGATGATGCACAGGTACATGATGCACAGGAGGACATGATGCACAGGAGGACATGATGCACAGGTACATGATGCACAGGTACATGATGCACAGGAGGACATGATGCACAGGTACATGATGCACAGGAGGACATGATGCACAGGTACATGATGCACAGGAGGACATGATGCACAGGTACATGATGCACAGGAGGACATGAGGACATGATGCACAGGTACATGATGCACAGGAGGACATGATGCACAGGAGGACATGATGCACAGGTACATGATGCACAGGAGGACATGATGCACAGGAGGACATGATGCACAGGTACATGATGCACAGGAGGACATGATGCACAGGTACATGATGCACAGGAGGACATGAGGACATGATGCACAGGTACATGATGCACAGGAGGACATGATGCACAGGAGGACATGATGCACAGGTACATGATGCACAGGTACATGATGCACAGGAGGACATGAGGACATGATGCACAGGTACATGATGCACAGGAGGACATGAGGACATGATGCACAGGTACATGATGCACAGGTACATGATGCACAGGTACATGATGCACAGGAGGACATGAGGACATGATGCACAGGTACATGATGCACAGGAGGACATGATGCACAGGAGGACATGATGCACAGGTACATGATGCACAGGTACATGATGCACAGGAGGACATGAGGACATGATGCACAGGTACATGATGCACAGGAGGACATGAGGACATGATGCACAGGTACATGATGCACAGGTACATGATGCACAGGTACATGGTGCACAGGAGGACATGATGCACAGGAGGACATGATGCACAGGTACATGATGCACAGGTACATGATGCACAGGAGGACATGATGCACAGGTACATGATGCACAGGAGGACATGATGCACAGGAGGACATGATGCACAGGAGGACATGATGCACAGGTACATGATGCACAGGTACATGATGCACAGGAGGAGATGATGCACAGGTACATGATGCACAGGAGGAGATGATGCACAGGTACATGATGCACAGGTACATGATGCACAGGTACATGGTGCACAGGAGGAGATGATGCACAGGAGGACATGATGCACAGGAGGACATGATGCACAGGTACATGATGCACAGGTACATGATGCACAGGTACATGATGCACAGGTACATGATGCACAGGAGGACATGAGGACATGATGCACAGGTACATGATGCACAGGAGGACATGATGCACAGGTACATGATGCACAGGAGGACATGACTGTGTATATTACTTGTTTACAGTGTGCTTGCTCTGGGGATTTAAGTCCTTTTCCTATTTATGGGCCCATTTCCTATAGGCCTCCATTTTGTCATGATGTTTACGTAATGTGTGCCTCTTTTGGAATGGTTGTGTCTTTTCAGATGTCACTGTCTACCGTGTATCACAGCCACAGTCTGGTTTGACGCTTTGGGGTTTGCCAACAGCGCCTTCTCTCTCCTGGCCTCGACACTGGACCGAATGCTGATCAGTGATGCAGTCTCACTGAAATGGCTCGTCAGATCTGTCTGGGTACATGAGAGAAGTTCAGTGAAACTGTCTCCATGAGTGAAGCTCTTGTAGGGCTGCTATGGATTTTCTCCCCGTGTGCCCATGTTCCCAAGCAGAGCTCAGAGCTGAGATGAGTTTGTATTGTGGCTCATGACGAGATCAAGCAGAGCTCAGAGTTGAGATGAGTTTGTATTATGGCTCATGACGAGATCAAGCAGAGCTCAGAGCTGAGATGAGTTTGTATTATGGCTCATGACGAGAGCTCAGAGCTGAGATGAGTTTGTATTGTGGCTCATGACGAGATCAAGCAGAGCTCAGAGCTGAGATGAGTTTGTATTATGGCTCATGACGAGATCAAGCAGAGCTCAGAGCTGAGATGAGTTTGTATTATGGCTCATGACGAGACAGCAACAGAGCCCTGCAGCGAGGGGTATGAGCACAGGCCCGAGCTTAGAAAGCCCACGTAAGGCACTCTCGCACACACAGACACACACACACACACTCACACACACACCAAGCCTACGTAAGGCTCCTCCGGGTACAGTATGTTCACATGTCACACATGACACAGAGTCCTGTTACCTAATGTTACCCCCCCGCCTAGTCTGATTTATCCGTCCATCTGTGGGGGGCTCTCTGTCCACTCCCGCTCCTAAAATACACACGCCCAGCTCACGCCCAGCTCACGCCATGCTACCCATATATGAGCCACCAGCTCCAGTTTCCCAGCTGATTCGTTTCATGGACTAACATGATATAGGCCAGAATCACCCTGATGTTCTCACCTCGGACCCCAGAGCTGTCCTACAGGCTCATATTCAATCTTTTGTCTGTTTGCTTTCAGCAGAGTGTACACATCTTGATTTGTGTGTTATTATCTCCAAAGACGGTATATGGCAACGGTATATGCACAAACACTTTTGTCACATTCTTAATTCTTGTTTGGATCGACGTTTGCCGGTTCAGTGTCCTTTAAAGTGTCGCATGACTGATCACTGATTGGTCTGTTTAAGGGCAGGTGGTCTCATACATCGAACGCATTGCAGTGTGGTCCATCGCGGCAGTTGCTAGATGCTGATACGTGTCACACACACACACACACACACACACACACACACACACACATATTACAAAACACTTTCTCATCCTTATTCATGTCTTTCAGGAAGCCTGCTACTTGATCTTTCACATTCTCTCACGATCTCTCACATTCTTCCCCGTTCTGCTCTACCTACGAAATCTCTTTTCATTCTTTTCAAGCGATCCACCCTTCCCATCTCGATAGGCAATGGGACTCTCTCTCTCTCACTATAAATAACTATAGAAGTATAGAACGCCCATGATCATACCTGCTCCATCCTCACCACATCACAACCACATCAGACCCTAACGTCTTCCTACTGTGCGCTTTGTGAGCTCACAGACCCTCAGTAATGGGGACTGGATGCTCTCTGCTCTGTCTCTCAGACCCTCAGTAATGGTGCTTTGGATGCTCTCTGCTCTGTCTCTCAGACCCTCAGTAATGGTGGATTAGATGGATGGGCATTGAATGGGGTCTCTATATGCTGTCTCCTCTCATCTCCTGTGCTTCACAGGGGATACTGCTCTGTATAGGCACCTCTTCCAGAAGACGATGCTTTCCGCACAGGATTCCGGAAGATAATGGACAACCCCAATGATTCTGGTTGCGGTATAACTTAAAAGGACAACCCCAATAATTCTGGTTGCGGTATAACTTAAAGGACAACCCCAATAATTCTGGTTGCGATACAACTTAAAGGACTCTTCAGCTTCTGATGGAATCGTTTTGTGATTTTGTTTGCTTTTTGTTGCGTCTGTGGAGACTTAAAGACAAGCAGTGCGCTGTGTGTGGAATGCGTGAGGACCTGCTGCAGCTGTTGAGCGTGTGTGTCTGACAGTCTGACACATGGGACTATGGGACATGGGATGTGCCTGAAGCAGGCTATGTTTGTAACATGCAATCTAATCTACGCTGCACGGTAGGCACAGGGCTCCATGACCAAAACAGTCACGGTGCTTTACTCGGCAGGAGCTGGGTGTCACTGTGCCTCGGCTGCATCCTCCTGTAGGGTGGAATGTGATTTGAATGTGATTGTATTACACTGTGTTTCATTATTAGTCATTAAAGAATTGCTGTAATGTTTTGGGAATAAGGAATAAAGACTGGAAGAAAGCGGGAGAGAAAGGACCGGGAGGGGGGAGGGGGGCAGTGGGCAGTGAAGGGGGAACAAAAACAGCATCTTGAAAAAAAACACCATATGATACCATGTACCTATGTACAGTATGCACATACTGTACATATATATACATACTACTTGTACACATACATGTACATCCCCCACACACACACCCCCCCCTACACTCAAAAAACACACAACACACTCACAAACACTCATACTCTCTCTCACACACACACACACACACACAACACACTCATACTCACACTCTCTCTCTCACACACACACACACACACACTCACACACACACACACACACACACACACACACACACACACACACACACACACACACACACACACACACACACACACACACACACACACACACACACACACACACTCACACACAATCACCCAAACACACACACACACACACACACTAACAGAGCTGCACTTCTTTTACTGTTTAATGTTGGATGTTCATTGTATGTGGATCAATTGTTTTGACAGGAGAAAAAATGGAATTGAGAGAGAGAGAGAGAGAGAGAATTGAGAACAGAGAGAGAGAGAGAGAGAGAGAGAGAGAGAGAGAGAGAGAGAGAGAGAGAGAGAGAGAAAGATAATTTTTACGATGTTGTATTGTTTTTCTTTTTTTTTGTGGTCATTTGTTAAAAATCCCATTCCTAGTCCTTGTCTGATTTCTCATGCAATATTTAGCCAAAAAGGCCATGAATGGAAGAGATAACTCGTGGGGTGTGTTCAGCTCCCTCTAGTGGCCACAGTTTAACATGCACCCTGTGGAGAGTGAAGAAACCCAGTCTGGACACACGCAATGGAACATGTATCCCATGATGCATCAGCGCCCATTAAAGACTGTCCCAAGCTCCTTCTATGTTTGTCCTGCCTGCAGTGCATCTGTGTGTGTTGAGCGTGACTAATAACACATGATTG
>NC_045154.1:15150380-15175380 GCF_900700415.2 Clupea harengus | reverse complement strand
CTCTACTGTTCATTCACTCCACAAAGGAGCAGACAGCACAGACAGGCTGTAGACCTTATCTGTATGGACACAGATACAGGACACTCGTCCAGCTCCTGTTCAGTCCACACATTTGCATTTGTGGATCTGTTTGGATCTTTGATTGTCTAGCCACTGTTTTCTCCTAAACGGTTGAGAGCCCAGATGAGCTGTGGGTTTCATCAGTGAGGAGCTTCACCTGCTGTTGAGTAGCAGACACATGCTAGCACTACTTTAGCATGGGGATGATCTCACTGCACCAGCGACAGCTCTGTTCTAATGGAACAATCTGCTCCACTGACCTTCAACCGCATCCAATTCACGCACGGCATACACACACACACACACACACACACATACTCTTTTGAGGAAATGTGCAATCTAAGCTTCTCTTTGCCAATTAAGGACCATGGTGTTGGATTACAACTGCGAATAAAAAGAAGGTGGGCTTTTCCCTATCTTCACTGTAAAGGTTTGAGTTTATGTTGACCCTGGGGTCTGTGGTTAGCTATGTGAGCATCGTGTGTCTGTAAACTGTAAAGGCTTGAGTTTAGATAGATGCTGGTGTGTGTGTTAGTTATGTGAGCACCTTCGGTCTGTAAACTGTAAAGGCTTGAGTGTAGATAGATGCTGGTGTGTGTGCTAGCTATGTGAGCACCTTCGGTCTGTAAACTGTAAAGGCTTGAGTGTAGATAGATGCTGGTGTGTGTGCTAGCTATGTGAGCACCTTCGGTCTGTAAACTGTAAAGGCTTGAGTGTAGATAGATGCTGGTGTGTGTGCTAGCTATGTGAGCACCTTCGGTCTGTAAACTGTAAAGGCTTGAGTTTAGATAGATGCTGGTGTGTGTGCTAGCTATGTGAGCATCTCGTGTCTGTAAACTGTAAAGGCTTGAGTGTAGATAGATGCTGGTGTGTGTGTTAGCTATGTGAGCACCTTCGGTCTGTAAACTGTAAAGGCTTGAGTTTAGATAGATGCTGGTGTGTGTGCTAGCGCAGACCAGGTCAGAGACACGAGTCTCTAGCATAAGTAGACATAGATAGATATATAGATAAGGTAGATAGATAAGAAAGAAAGAAATGCAAGTCTCTACCATAAGTAGACATAGAAAGATAGATAGATTATGGTAGAGACTTGCATTTCTTTCTTTCTTATCTATCTACCTTATCTATATATCTATCTATGTCTACTTATGCTAGAGACTCGTGTCTCTTTCTGTCTTTCTTTCTGTCTCCTAGTGTCTGGATCTGTTTGTGCAGTTAAGGGATTCCATCTGTCATTTAGGGTAAGCTGGTTGCTTAGGTGACTGTGTTAGTGGGGCAGAAAAAAAGAAAGAAAGAAATGCAAGTCTCTAGCAGGGGTAGACAGACAAACAGTGATGGAAAAAGAGAGAGAAAGAGAGACAGAAATTAAGGCAAGGCCTAATTAGACCGAACATTAGTGTCATTTTAGCTGTGAAGTAAAGATGTGTTACGTAAACAGACTAATAGTAGGACTGTGTGATGTCGGGGTGCCAATAAACACACAGGCTAGACTGAGATCAATAAACATGTAGGCTAGACTGAGATCAATAATCACATGTAGGCTAGACTGAGATAAATAATCACATGTAGGCTAGACTGAGATCAATAAACATGTAGGCTAGACTGAGATTAATAAACACATGTAGGCTAGGCTGAGATGAACTGAGTGATCTGAGATCACAAGTAAATGTGCGGTTTTGTACAGATTGATGGAAGCACATATATCACACATCTATCAGTCATCTATCAATTCAATTTCGATTCAATTCAATTCAATTCAATTTTTTTTTAAATAGCGCTAAAACAATAGAATTGTCTCATGGTGCTTTACAGAGCCCAGTGCCTGGACCCCCTTAGAGCAAGCACAAAGGCAACAGGGGCAAGAAAAAACTCCATGTTAATCAGGAAGAAACCTTAAGCAGAACCGCGGCACATAAGGGGGGACCCATCTGCTTGAGGTCGGCCGGGAAGAGATAGGAAGGGGGGGGGTCGTGTGGCAGAAGGGGAGGGGAAACAACAAGTGGTCAATGGCACAGCATACATGTGGTAAATGTACATAATACATATACAAACATCATATGTTGCATTCATGATACATACAAAAACAGCTTAATGGGTATACAGTGTGCTCATAGTGTCATTGTTACAAGGGCATCAGTCATTTATCAGTCATCTGTCACACATCTGTCACATATACTGTATATCACACACCTATCACACATCTATCAATCATCTATCAATCATCTATCAATCATCTCTATCAGACACCTATCAGTCATCTCTATCAATCATCTATCACACATTTATCAATCATCTATCACACATCTATCAATCATCTATCACACATCTGTCACATATACTGTATATCACACACCTATCACACATCTATCAATCATCTATCACACATCTATCAATCATCTATCACACATCTATCAATCATCTATCAATCATCTATCAATCATCTCTATCAGACACCTATCAGTCATCTCTATCAATCATCTATCAATCATCTATCAATCATCTCTATCAGACACCTATCAGTCATCTATCACACACCTATCACACATCTATCAATCATCAATCACACATCTATCAATCATCTATCACACACCTATCAGTCTATCTGGCCTCATGCAGAGTCCAGTGATTAGAGGTAAAGGTGTGGGTTTACCTTAGACTGCCCTGACCCCAGACTGAGCCCTGACCCCTGACCCCAGACTGACCCCAGACTGACCCCTGACTGACCCCATACTGAGCCCTGACCCCTGACCCCAGACTGACCCCTGACCCCAGACTGACCCCAGACTGACCTCTGACCCCAGACTGAGCCCTGACCCCAGACTGACCCCTGACTGACCCCTGACTGACCCCTGACCCCAGACAGACCCCAGGCTGACCCCAGACTGACCCCAGACTGAGCCCTGACCCCAGACTGACCCCTGCGCAGATGGGCTGGAGGTCTCACCTCGTCTTCCTGTCCACAGAGCACCCGTGGAGAATTCTAGGATGAAGAGGAGGGTTTAAGGAGGGGAGGGGAGGGGAGTTTTGGTTGAGTTGTGGGATGAAGGTGACAACTCTTCTTCCTCTCTCCAGAGCACGAGCGGAGACTGCTGGGGTGAAGAGGACTCTGATGGGGACAGCGACTGTGAGGAGTTCATGTACGGAATACAGGTGAGCGAAAACACACCTTATTTACTTATAACAAACCTTATTCTGCAGCGCTGCTTCTAAACCACCACAGGAGACACACAATATGCACATAGCACTCAAGATATACACACACACTCACTCACTCATTCACTCACACACAGTCACTCACTCACACACACAGTCACTCACTCACACATTCACTCACACACAGTCACTCACTCACACACACAGTCACTCACTCACACACACACTCACACACACACTCACTCACATACACAGTCACTCACTCACACACACACTCACTCACTCACTCACTCACTCACTCACACACGCACTCACTCACTCACTCATTCACTCACACACAGTCACTCACTCACACACACAGTCACTCACTCACTCACACACACACTCTCACACACACACTCACTCACACACACAGTCACTCACTCACACACACACTCACTCACTCACTCACTCACTCACACACGCACTCACTCACACACACTCACTCACTGACTCATACACTTACACACACACTCACTCACTCACTCACACACACTCACTCACACACACACACACACACACACATACACACACTCACTCACACACACACACACACACACACACACACATATGTATAATATCTGAGAGGATGTGTTTGTACTATTATTTTACCTTGCACCATCATAGAAGTATTCCTTTCTGTTGTTTTTGACGTCGGAGATATTAGCAGTGTAACTGTGTGTAACTGGTCGGTATCCTGTGTGTAACTGGTTGGTATCCTGTGTGTAACTGGTTGGTATCCTGTGTGTAACTGGTCGGTATCCTGTGTGTAACTGGTTGGTATCCTGTGTGTAACTGGTTGGTATCCTGTGTGTAACTGGTTGGTATCCTGTGTGTAACTGGTTGGTATCCTGTGTGTAACTGGTCTGTGTCCTGTGTGTAACTGGTCTGTGTCCTGTGTGTAACTGGTCTGTGTCCTGTGTGTAACTGGTCGGTCTCCTCTGTGTCTCCTGACTCTAGGGGCACTTTGCCTCTGACCTGTACCGTCACCCTCAGCTGGATGCAGACATCGGGGCAGTGAGGGACATCTACACCGACAGAGCCGTGTCTGTGAGGTAACAGCAGTGCTATGGTCTTACACCAACCACACACACACACACACACACACACACACACACACACATATGTATAATATCTGAGAGGATGTGTTTGTACTATTATTTTACCTTGCACCATCATAGAACTAGAAATTCCTTTCTGTTGTTTTTGACGTCGGAGATATTAGCATAAGGATGTTAGAGGAAAGCCATTATAATCTTACACCAACCTGTACACACACACACACACACGCACACACACACACGCACACACACAGTTATTACTTAATATCTTCAGTCTTTTGGCTGTTCTCTTTTTTGACAGGGAGTATGGGCCAATTGATGATGTGGATGTTGACTTACAGATCAATATCGGCTTCCTGGATGTGAGTTATGCTTGACATGTACTTTGAAGACTTTGAAGACCTTGACATTAAAAAGTGGCATATGTTTAAAAATGTGTTATTGTCAGTGCATACATGGTCGCTGTTGTGTGTGTGTGTGTGTGTGTGTGTGTATGTGGTGTGGTTGTTTATGTGGTTTGTGTGTGTGTGTGTGTGTGTGTGTGTGTGTGTGTGTGTGTGTGTGTGTGTGTGTGTGTGTGTGTGTGTGTGTGTGTATCTTTGATGCCAGGAGGAGGTTGCCAGTGCCTGGAAGGTCGTCCGAACTGAACCAATCATCTTACGCCTTCGTTTTTCTCTCTCCCAGTATCTGGATGGACCAGGTACAGAACAAACTAATTCTATAGGATTACAACACTGATCAAGCACAGACAGACAGGTCAGATAGACAGGTCAGATAGACAGTCACTGGCCTTGTTGCAGATGTGGCCCTGGTCACATACAGGTCAGATAGACAGGTCAAGCACATACAGGTCAGATAGACAAGTCAGATAGACAGGTCATGATGAGATAGCTCCTCCCTCTGTATACTGCTGATGAACACGGAACAATTCAGACCTCCTTTTACCACACTGGGACATTACATGACACTATCCATTACAGTCAATAGATATGCCACTGGCAGGCTGCACACACACACACACACACACACACACACACACACACACACACACACACAAACACACATTGACCTTTCCCTGGCCTTCTGCCCTGACAGAGCCCACTGTGGATGTGTTCCAGCCTTCCAGTAAAGATGGCTTTGGCCTCGGGGTCCAGCTTAAGAAGTGAGTGACCGGCTCATCCTCATCCTCATCTGCCTGCTCTTCCTGAATGAACGCCGTTACTCAGTGACTGACACAGGGACAGAGTCACAGTGTCACACTTACCAAGATCAAGTGATTAGTGTCCCCCGTACACCAGTCCTGGCCTTGGGGTGGAGGCTTAACCTACATCCCCAGATTGGCACTGTCACCGTCACCGTCACCGTCACTGCCACAGACTCAGACCTGTGCCTAGACCTGTGCTCTCCTGAGATTTCACGTAATGCACATCAAACTGGACAATGGATGTGTGATGCTATATCACGTGATGCACATCAAACACTGAACAATGGATGTGTGATGATATATCACGTAATGCACATCAAACACTGAACAATGGAGGTGTGATGATATATCACGTAATGCACATCAAACACTGAACAATGGGGGTGTGATGAGATAGATTCTCCCTCTGTATACTGCTAATGAACACGGAACAATTCAGACCTCCCTTTACCACACTGGGGCATTAAATGACACTGTCCATTACAGTCAATAGATATGCCACTCGAAAATATGAATGAAAACCTGTCATTATGAACAGTGATAGACTCTGAGGTGTGTGTGTTAAATGTGTCAGGCATGCTGTGTGTGTGACAGACTTTGAGATGTGTGTGTTAAATGTGTAACGTATGCTGTGTGTGTGACAGACTATGAGGTGTGTGTGTTAAATGTGTCACATATGCTGTGTGTGTCAGACTCTGAGGTGTGTGTGTTAAATGTGTCACGCATGCTGTGTGTGTGACAGACTCTGAGGTGTGTGTGTTAAATGTGTCACGTATGTTGTGTGTGTGACAGACTCTGAGGTGTGTGTGTTAAACGTGTCACGCATGCTGTGTGTGTTTCTCTGCCCCGTCAGGATCCTGCGCACCTTCGTGTCGCAGCAGTGGAAGCTCCTGAGCAATGACCTGATCCGCGCGCAGCAGAAGAAACGCCACAGCTGGTTCAAGGCCGGAGGAACCATCAAGAAGTTCCGCGCCGGCCTCAGCATCTTCTCACCTGTGGCCAAGTACTGCAGCACTCAAACAGACACTTCAGTGATAATCAGTGCACTACACGAACTGAGTTAGTCACACATACTGGACATTGGGTTTATTATGCAGCGAGAACACATTCTGATCAAATTGGATATCTGCACAATAACAAAAGTCAATTTAGGGAAAAGTATCTGCTTAATGACTACATGGTAATGTGTTCAAATTGATTCATGTGAAATTGAAGTGTATTCATGTAAAGTCAAATCCATTTCTATATTACATTTAACAATAATGTTCACACTAAAGTGACACACTAAATTATATTGTTTTGGCGCTATATAAATAAAATTGAATTCAATTGAATTAAAGTGTTACACAAGCGCTCTACATCCAGTAGAGATGTAAACTAATGTAAGAGCTGTGTGATGGTGAAAGGAAAGCTCTGATTGGATGCTCTGAGACTATGAGCATAAAGGCCACGCTATAGAATGTTGTGTGGAACCTGCATCCTTTGTTACTCAGCTCCACCTCTCTGCTGCCCTCTGCTGGCAGGTCCCCGTGTGTGCCTCTGATCCAGGGCCCTGTGGTGAAGGGCCCACTGCGGGCCCCAGAGCTGAGGGTGACGCGCCTCATCAGCCGCTCGGGCCCCTGCACCATGAAGGGGCCCGGGGGGGAGCACTTCACCTACGCCCCGAACGCACAGGTGGGTGACCAGCAGGCCCTCGCCACACAGAAGCCATTAAGGTTTTCATATTAAGTTTCAGAAGTAAGGGCCCTTTTTTTACAGATGAAAGGAGGGGTTGCATGGTTTATTGAGGTTGTTCATTACATGAATTATTAAGACGAAAAGATGAGAAGATTATTTTTTGTTAAGGACTGTATTTCTGAAAGTGTAGCATTCCTCATCTACGCCTGTTGCTAACTGAAGCCACACTTTGACCTCTGAGCTATAGCCGCTAATGCTGCTGGTTGGTTGTGTGTCCTTGTCCTCCACTTCAGAGTGTGTGTCCTTGTCCTCCACCTCAGAGTGTGTGTCCTTGTCCTCCTGCTCAGAGTGTGTGTCCTTGTCCTCCTGCTCAGAGTGTGTGTCCTTGTCCTCCACCTCAGAGTGTGTGTCCTTGTCCTGCACTTCAGAGTGTGTGTCCTTGTCCTCCACCTCAGAGTGTGTGTCCTTGTCCTCCACCTCAGAGTGTGCCGGTGGGTGGAGCCCGACCCACGGTGCAGATCACCACCAAACAGCTGATTGAGCTCTTCTTCTCATCACAAGCCCTCATCCACTGCAAGAGCGTTCCCACCCTGGAGTACGGCTTCCTCGTGCAGGTAGGGCTCTGCCTAACACAAACACATATCAAATACATTCACACAAACACATATCAAATGCATAAGCACCAACACCTATCAAATACATTCACACAAACACATATCAAATACATTCACACAAACACCTATCAAATACATTCACACACACATATCAAATACATTCACACAAACACCTATCAAATACATTCACACAAACACATATCAAATACATTCACACAAACACATATCAAATACATTCACACAAACACATATCAAATACATTCACACAAACACATATCAAATACATTCACACAAACACATATCAAATACATTCACACAAACACATATCAAATACATTCACACAAACACATATCAAATACATTCACACAAACACATCTCAAATACATTCACACAAACACCTATCAAATACATTCACACAAACACAGATCAAATACATTCACACAAACACCTATCAAATACATTCACACAAACACATATCAAATACATTCACACAAACACCTATCAAATACATTCACACAAACACATATCAAATACATTCACACAAACACATATCAAATACATTCACACAAACACATATCAACACATATCAAATGCATAAACACCAACAAATATGTCTATGTGCATGTAAGGACATAGAACCACATCAATAGAGCAGCTATCACCAGAGCACCGCAATCATTTCGTTTTGGATTTTATTTTAAACTGTTGCTACTTTTAATATGTTATATGTTATATGCTATAATGTTATATGTTATTTTTTAATCTTGTATGCCGTCTACTGCGTAGATGTTGCCTGCCAAGTCACAAAAATGTCGCTGCCCTGAAGCAACTTGGTGCATGCAACAATAAACACTTTGACTTGACTTGACTTACAGGAATTTGGCAAAAACTCCATTAACAACCATTCACCTTTCTGCTCTTATTGGCCTCTCTCTCTCTCTCTCTCTCCCCCCGCTCTTTCCCTCTCTCTCTCTCTCTCTTTCTCCCTCTCTCTCTCCCTCTCGCTCTCTCTCTCCCTTTCCCTCCCTCCCTCTGTCTCTCTATGCTAGATCATGAAGTACTCTGAGCAGAGGATCCCGACTCTAAATGAGTACTGTGTGGTGTGTGATGAGCAGCATGTCTTTCAGAATGGCTCCATGCTCAAGGTGAGCCTCAGAAGAGAGCTCTTATTCGTATTCACACCCCATGACCTGTTTCCACTCTCTTCACAAGTTATTCACAACCCATGACCTGTTTCCGCTGCGAGATTACAGTTTTTCTCAATTGCTTACACACATTTTTGAAAGCATACCTCATTTTCTCAAAACTCTAAACACAAATCCAGAAACCACACACACAAAATGCAAAATCCTACACTTCTCCTGCAAAATGCTACTTTGCCTTCAAAACAAAGTTATGTCTCCTCAAAATCGTATTTTGAACACTGATGTGCTGAATGGAAAACACTACAATGAATGGGAAAACACCAGTATGAAGGTCTTATCAGGAGCATTATGCCTTTTCATGTTCAGTGTTACTGTACGCTTACTCCTGTTTTACAGTTTTTCTCGATTGATTACATTCAAAAACTGGAACTTATGGCACAATGACCACAACCTGTAACTCATGTGCCAACTCCCTAAACCAATTCTGCTAAACTATAAGCACAGTTATCTGCTTTAGACACAGATTTCAATTGTTAACCGCACTTTCTTCAAAACACAACACACAATTATCTGCTTTAGACACAAATTTCAATTGTTAACCACACTTTCTTCAAAACACTAAACACCAGTGTACTTTGCACACTTCATCAATGCCAAAACCTCCTTGTGTTCAGACAGAACACACTGCTATTCAATTGGCAAAACTTCCATTTCCAAGGCTGTTGTGCAATTTGAAATCAAAGCTTTAGCAATATGATGGCCACAGGTTAGCTCCTGGTTTGGAGAACAATTGATGGCAACATTGAAGTGAGAGGTGATCAGAAAGGCAGAGGAGAGAGAAGAGGAGGAGGAGGAGGAGGAAGAGGATGAAGAGAAAGAGCAAGAAGGAGAGCCATTATCTCTGATGAGATTCGGGCCACTGTGGTCAACCTATGGTCAACCATGGTTTGACCATGCAGGAGGCTGGCCAGAGGGTTCAACCAAATATAAGCCGCTTCTCAGTTGCATCCATTCTCTGGACATTCAGAAGAGGGAATAGGTAAGAAACACTACTATGACAGGAAAACACTAGTTTGAATGCCTTATCAGGAGCATAGTATTCTTGTATTTTCCATTGTACTGTATCTGTAAAATTACGTAAACAAATACAAAGTGCAACCATTGATGACCAAGATATTCCTAAACATCAATACAGTGAGCCTAGCCACAGTGGACTGTGTTCTAAGGCGGAACACCTTGAGAATAAAGCAGGTGTACAGGGTGCCTTTTGTCAGAAACTCCGACAGTCAAACAGTTATGCTATGACTATGTGCAAGTAAGTCATATACATTTCACAACTGATTGCGTCCTATCAGCACTGACACATTACTGTACTGTATTGCAATCCAATCCAATGTTACAGTTTTTCTCGATTGCTTACACACATGAAGCATGCCTCGTTTTCTCAAAACTCTAAACACAAATCCCTAAACCACTCACACAAAATGCAACAACATTCACAACACTGTGTAGGTCTATTTCTGATAGCACATTGTCAATATTGTCTTGAGCTAGAACAGGATGCAGTAGTTTTTTGTCCTTTTTTATTTTACATTTTTCTTTCTTTTTTTTGTTGACTGTACTGGCCTATATCCTATTGTTTGTTCTGTGCAAATCATTTACACATTCATTTGTGTTTGCTGTGATGTATAGGCTACAGCACTTTTGGAAAAAATAAAGAAATATTTTAGTTGTTACTGTATATTTGTGTGTTGTTTTATATTTGCGTAAAAACATTATACAGTTATATTTTACTACAGGAGTAAGCGTATAGTAACATAATGTTCCTGATAAGGCCTTCATACTGGGTGTTTTCCCATTTCATAGTAGTGTTTTCCATTGAGCACATCAGTGTTCAATCGATGCTTAGAATGTCTACTCATATAATGGGCTGTGTTTGTCATTAGAAAACAAAGTACCCTTTTGAGGTGACATAACACTGTTTTGAAAGCAAAGTTGCCTTTTGCAGGATGTATAAAGGGTTTTGCATTTTGTGTGAGTGGTTTTGGGATTTGTGTTTAGAGTTTGGAGAAAACGAGGCATGCTTTCAAAAAATGTGTGTTAGCAATCGAGAAAAACTGTAAAATATAACTGTATAATGTTTTTTACTCAAATATAAAACAACACACAAATATACAGTAACAACAAAAATATTTCTTTATTTTTTCCAAAAGTGCTGTAGCCTATACATCACTGCCAACACAACTGGATGTGTAAATGATTTGCACAGAACAAACAATAGAAAATAGGGCAGTACAGTCAACATAAAAGGAAAGAAAAATGTAAAATAAAAAAGGACAAAAACACAAGGCTGCATCCTGTCTTCTGTTCCTGTCTGGACCTCATCGACATCACAGGCAACGTTCTCTCTGGCCAAGCAGCGGGGGAAGTATGGCCTAGTATGGCGAATCCAGCCCTGAAATGCCTCAGGAGCTATATCGCCACATGCCTCCTCCATGGCCTGTATCAGTGGCAGCTGTGCTTGAGGATTGCGCTCATACACTTTCCATCTCCATCTCCATGTGCATTCAAGCTAGTTTTTTCCTGTCATAGTAGTGTTTCTTACCTATTCTCACTTGTGAATGTCCGGAGAATGGATAAAACTGAAAAGCGGCTTATGTTTGGTTGAACCCTCTGGCAAGCCTCCTGCATGTTCCAACCATGGTTGACCACATGGTCGACCACAGTGGCCCGAATTTCATCAGAGATAATGGCTCTCCTTCTTGCTCTTTCTCTTTATCCTCTTCCTCCTCCTCCTCCTCCTCCTCCTCTTACTCTCACTCCTCTGCCTCTCTGATCACCTCTCACTTCAATGTTGCCATCTGTTGTTCCCCAAAACTGGAGCTCACCTGTGGCCCTTATATTGCTAAAGCTTTGATTGAAAATTGCACAACAGCCTTGGAAATGGAAGTTTTGCCATTTGAATGGCAGTGTGTTCTGTCTGAACACAAGGACATTTGGCATTGATGAAGTGTGCAAAATGGAGAGGATTGTGTGCTCTGTTTTGAAGAAAGTGTGATTTAGAAATGAAATCTGGGTCTAAAGCAGATAATTGTGTGTAGTGTTTTGAAAAAAAAGTGTGGTTTAGAATTTAAATCTGTGTCTAAAGCAGGAAATGTGTTTATAGTTATATATAGTAGCAGAATTGGTTAAGGGAGTTGGCACATGAGTTACAGGTTGTGGTCATTGTGTCATAAGTTCCAGTTTTTGTGTGTAAACAATTGAGAAAAACTGTAACATGATATTCATGTGTGTGTGTGCGTGTGTGTGTGTGTGTGTGTGTGTGAGAGTGTGTGTGTGTGTGTGTATGTGTATGTGTGTATGTGTGTGCATGTGTGCGTGTGTGTGTGTGCGTGTGTGTGTGTGTGTGTGCAGCCTGCCGTATGCACCAGAGAGCTGTGTGTTTTCTCCTTCTACACCCTGGGTGTAATGTCTGGAGCTGTAGAGGAAGTTGCTACAGGAGCTGAGGTAACACACACACACACACACGTACACACACGTACACACACTCCAAACGTGTCATGAACGTCAGTGTTTCTGGTAAACTTTCAAAGCAGATCTCGTTCAGTAACTGTTAAACTCCAAACGTGTCACAAACGTGTCACAAACGTGTCACAAACGTGAGCTCCTCCTCTTCCTGGTCTGGTGTGGCCTGCTGCAGGTGGTGGACCTGCTGGTGGCCATGTGCAGAACTGCACTGGACTCGGCGCGGAAGAGCATCATCTTTGACCCCTACCCCTCCGTGGTCGACCCCACTGACCCCAAGAGCCTGGCCTTCAATCCCAAGGTACGTTCAGACGATTGACAGTCAGTCAATCAGTCAGTTCATCTCTACGCACCTTACAACGGGATAATGTGTAACCTCTCAATCTCTCTGTCTCTCTTTATTCTTTCTCTGTCTGTATCTCTCTCTCTCTCTTTCTCTCTATCTCTCTCTATCTCTTCCTCTGTACTTCCTCTCGCTTTGCAGAAGAGAAGCTATGAGCGCTTACAGAAAGCACTGGACAGTGTGATGTCCATACGGGAAATGACACAAGTGAGTAGCCTGGAAGGCTAACCCCCATGGCGGAGTCAGATAAACTGTGTGGAGTCAGATATCTCTAATCATTTCAAACTGTGTAGTCAGATATCCCTAATCATTTCAAACTGTAGAGTCAGATATCTCTAATCATTTCAAACTGTGTGGAGTCAGATATCTCTAATCATTTCAAACTGTGTAGTCAGATATCCCTAATCATTTCAAACTGTGTAGTCAGATATCTCTTATCATTTCAAACTGTGTAGAATCAGATATCTCTAATCATTGCAAACTGTGTAGAATCAGATATCTCTAATCATTTCAAACTGTGTGTAGTCAGATATCTTTTCAAACTGTGTAGTCAGATATCTCTAATCATTTCAAATTGTGTAGAATCAGATATCTTTTCAAACTGTGTAGTCAGATATCTCTAATCATTTCAAACGGTGTAGATTGTGGTGTCTTTGCAGGGCTCCTACCTGGAGATCAAGAGGCAGATGGATAAGATTGATCCTTTAGCGCACCCTCTTCTGCAGTGGTGAGGGAACAAGACAACTCTTCTACTTGCACCGGAGCATTTTTATTTGTGGGATTCATTTGTGTGAATTTGTGTTTTCATTGTGAGTTGTTGTCATTCTTTCACAGGATCATATCCAGCAACAGATCTCATATTGTCAAGTTGCCTCCAAGCAGGGTAAGGTTCATAGCTTAGTGGGGTGTAGTGTTTAGTGTGTAGTGTGTAGTGTGTAGTGTGTAGTGTGAAGTGTGTAGTGTGTAGTGTGTAGTGTGTTTTGTGTAGTGTTTTGTGTAGTGTTTGGTGTGAAGTTTGTAGTGTGTAGTGTGTAGTGTGTAGAGTGTAATGTTTAGTGTGAAGTGTTTAGTGTGTACTCTGTAGTGTTTAGTGTGTAGTGTGTAGTGTGTAGTGTGTAGTGTGTACTGTGTAGTGTGTAGTGTTTAGTGTGTAGTGTGTAGTGTGTACTCTGTAGTGTTTAGTTCAGTTCAGTTCAGTTCAAGTTTATTATCATTTACTCATAAACAGCATTTATCAGTAATGAAATTCTTTGTGCTCAATGTCCGTTAATAAATAAATAAATACTGGAGAATGGAGAAAAGGGTAGGAAAAAGAGAAAAAAATTGTAGTGCAAAAAGATATTTCAAGGACAGTTCAGCATCCTGATGGCATGTGGGTAAAAACTATCCCTGTATCTGCTGGTACGGGACCTTATACTCTTGTATCGCCTTCCAGAAGGCAGGAGGGAGAAAAGACTGTGGCAGGGATGACTAGGGTCAGAAATGATCCGCTTGGCCTTCCTCCTGCAGCGCTGGCTGTAAAGGTCCTGAATGGATGGCAATGCAGTCCTTGTAATACGCTGTGCAGATTTGACCACTCTTTGTAGTGTCTTCCTGTCCTGGGCAGTGCTGTTGCCAAACCATGTTGTAATTCCACCAGTCAGTATGCTCTCAATGGTGAAGCGGTAAAAATTGGTCAGTACAGTGCAGTCCATGCCAAATTTCCGTAGTCGCCGCAGAAAAAAGAGCCTCTGTTTCGCTGTCCTTGTAACCACACCAATATGGTGTGTCCAGCTCAGATCCTCGCTGATATTGATACCAAGAAATCTGAAACTTTTGACTCTCTCCACAGCTGTGCCCCGATGTGAATGGGTGCATGTTCTCCCTGCAGCCGCCTGTAGTCCACTATCAACTCCTTGGTTTTTGCTACATTAAGCAGCAGGCTGTTATCCTGACACCAGGATGTCATTGTTGCCACCTCTGCTCTGTAGGCAGACTCATCACCATTCTTGATGCAGCCGATAATGGTGGTGTCATCAGCAAACTTAATGATGGTGTTGGAGCTGTTAGTGGTTGCACAATCATAGGTGAACAGGGAGTACAACAGTGGGCTTAACACACAACCCTGTGGGGCACCAGTGCTGAGTGTTAGACTGGTTGAGGTGATGTTACCTAGCCGTACTGCCTGTGGCCTGTCTGTCAGGAAGTTCAATATCCAGCTGCACATGGAGGGACTGATGTTCAGGTCCTGTAGTTTCATGATGAGCCTGGATGGTACTATGGTGTTGAAGGCGGAGCTGAAGTCAATGAAGAGCATCCGCACGTACGTGTTGTTCTGATCCAGGTGAGAGAGAGTAGTGTTCAAGGCCAAAGCTACAGCATCATCTGTAGACCTGTTCGGCCTATATGCACACTGGAGTGGGTCTAATGCAGGTGACAGGCAGGATGTAATGTGGTCTTTGACTAACCTCTCAAAGCATTTCATCACAACAGAGGTGAGTGCGACAGGGCGGTAATCATTGAGACAGCTCACTGATGGTTTCTTAGGGACTGGGATGATGGTGGCCCTCTTGAAGCTATTGGGGACGACAGACTGGGACAGGGAGAGGTTAAAGATGTCACTGAACACCTCTGCCAGTTCAGGAGCGCAGGCCTTGAGAACACGGCCAGGGATGTTGTCAGGTCCTGGAGCTTTATGCACATTCACTCTCCTGAATGACTTGCACACATCAGTCACAGATACCTGGAGAGGGCAGCTGTCTTGCTCCAGCAGTACCTCTGACCTGGTGTGAGACTCAAATCGAGCATAAAAGGTGTTCAGCTCTTCTGCAAGAGAAACAGAGACCTCTGCTTGATGGCTCTTTCCTTTATAATCAGTGATAGTCTTCAACCCACTCCACATGTCTCTGGTGTTAGATCCTGTGTAGTAAGACTCCACTTTCTCTCTGTACTGTCTCTTTGCCAGCTTGATGGTTTTTCTGAGTTCATATCGGGCTATTTTGTACTCACATGGGTCTCCAGAATGATAGGCTGCTGTACGGGCTTTGAGTGCTGAAGACACTTCTCCATTCACCCATGGCTTCTGGTTTGGAAAAGTTCTGACGTTCATTCGCTGTACAACGTCATCAATGCACTTGCATATATAGCCTAATACAAATTCAGTGTATTCATGGATGTTAACAGCGGCATCCCGAAAAACTCCCCAGTCTGTTGTTAGTGTGTAGTGTTTAGTGTTTAGTGTTTAGTGTGTAGTGTGTAATGTGTAGTGTGTAGTGTGTAGTGTGTAGAGTGTAATGTTTAGTGTGAAGTGTTTAGTGTGTAGTGTGTAGTGTGTAGTGTGTAGTGTGTTTTGTGTAGTGTTTGGTGTGAAGTTTGTAGTGTGTAGTGTGTAGTGTGTAGTGTGTAGTGTGTGGTCTGTAGTGTGTAGTGTGTAGTGTTTAGTGTGTAGTGTGTAGTGTTTAGTGTGTAGTGTGAAGTGTGTAGTGTGTACTCTGTAGTGTTTAGTGTGTAGTGTTTAGTGTGTAGTGTGTAGTGTTTGGTGTGGTGTGAAGTGTGTAGTGTGTAGTGTGCAGTGTGTAGTGTGTAGTGTTTAGTGCGTAGTGTGTTTTGTGTAGTGTGTAGTGTGTAGTGTTTGGTGTGTAGTGTGTAGTGTTTAGTGTGTAGTGTGTAATGTGTAGTGTGTAGTGTGTAAAGTGTAATGTTTAGTGTGAAGTGTTTAGTGTGTAGTGTGTAGTGTGTAGTGTGTAGTATGTAGTGTCTAGTGTGTAGTGTGTAGTGTTTAGTGTGTAGTGTGTTTTGTGTAGTGTGTCGAGTGTAATGTTTAGTGTGAAGTGTTTAGTGTGTACTCTGTAGTGTTTAGTGTGTAGTGTGTAGTGTGTACTGTGTAGTGTGTAGAGTGTAATGTTTAGTGTGAAGTGTTTAGTGTGTAGTGTGTAGTGTGTAGTATGTAGTGTGTAGTATGTAGTGTCTAGTGTGTAGTGTGTAGTGTTTAGTGTGTAGTGTTTTTTGTGTAGTGTGTCGAGTGTAATGTTTAGTGTGAAGTGTTTAGTGTGTACTCTGTAGTGTTTAGTGTGTAGTGTGTAGTGTGTAGTGTGTAGAGTGTAATGTTTAGTGTGAAGTGTTTAGTGTGTAGTGCGTAGTGTGTAGTGTTTAGTGTGTAGTGTGTTTTGTGTAGTGTTTGGTGTGAAGTTTGTAGTGTGTAGTGTGTAGTGTGTAGTGTGTCGAGTGTAATGTTTAGTGTGAAGTGTTTAGTTTGTACTCTGTAGTATTTATTGTGTAGTGTGTAGTGTGTAGTGTGTAGTGTGTGGTCTGTAGTGTGTAGTGTGTAGTGTTTAGTGTTTAGTGTTTAGTGTGTAGTGTGTAGTGTGTAGTGTGAAGTGTGTAGTGTGTAGTGTGTAGTGTTTGGTGTGAAGTGTGTAGTATGTAGTGTGCAGTGTGCAGTGTGTAGTGTGTAGTGTGTAGTGTTTAGTGTGTAGTGTGTTTTGTGTAGTGTGTAGTGTTTGGTGTGTAGTGTGTACTGTTTGGTGTAAAGTTTGTAGCGTGTAGTGTGTAGTGTGCAGTGTTTAGTTTGTAGTGTGTAGTGTGTAGTGTTTAGTGTGTAGTGTGTTTTGTGTAGTGTGTAGTGTGTAGTGTGTAGTGTTTGGTGTGTAGTGTGTAGTGTGTAGTGTTTGGTGTAAAGTTTGTAGCGTGTAGTGTGTAGTGTGCAGTGTTTAGTTTGTAGTGTGTAGTGTTTGGTGTGAAGTTTGTATTGTGTAGTGTGTAGCGTGTAGTGTGTAGTGTTTGGTGTGTAGTGTGTAGTGTTTAGTGTGTAGTGTGTTTTGTGTAGTGTGTAGTGTGTTTTGTGTAATATTTCTCATGTGTATCAGTGTGGGTTTCTGACAGTGCGTGGTTAAATAGAGTGTCTGTGAGAGTGGTTAGTTAGAGTGTGTGTGTGAGTGGGTAGTCAGACTGTGTGTGTGAGTGGTTAGTCAGAGTGTGTGTGTGAGTGGTTAGTTAAAGTGTGTGTGTGTGTGGGTAGTCAGAGTGTGTGTGTGAGTGGGTAGTCAGAGTGTGTGTGTGAGTGGGTAGTTCAAGTTTGTGTGTGAGTGGTTAGTTAAAGTGTGTGTGTGTGTGTGGGTAGTTAGAGTGTGTGTGTGAGTGGGTAGTTCAAGTTTGTGTGTGAGTGGTTAGTTAAAGTGTGTGTGTGAGTGGTTAGTTAGAGTGTGTGTGTGAGTGGTTAGTTAAAGTGTGTGTGTGAGTGGGTAGTCAGAGTGTGTGTGTGAGTGGGTAGTCAGAGGGTGTGTGTGAGTGGTAGTCAGAGGTGTGTGTGAGTGGTTAGTTAGAGTGTGTGTGTGAGTGGTTAGTAAGAGTGTGTGTGTGTGTGGGTAGTTAAAGTGTGTGTGTGAGTGGTTAGTTAAAGTGTGTGTGTGAGCCCTTCTCTCAGCCGTCCTGTCTCCTGTGTGTGTGTGTGTGTGTGTGTGTGTGTGTGTGTGTGTCCTGCAGCAGCTGATGTTTATGCACACACCCCACCAGTTCCTGCTCCTCAGCAGTCCTCCTGCCAAAGAGGCTCGCTTCCGCACCGCCAGGAAACTCTACGGCAGCACCTTTGCCTTCCAGTGAGGGAGCACACACACACACACACACTAACATGCTAACACACACACACACACACTCACTAACATGCATACACACGCTATCACAAACACACACACACACACGCGCTAACACACACATGCTTACACACACACTCACTAACATGCATACACACTAACACACACACACACACTAACACTCACACACAAACGCACATATACACACCACACATATAATTGCACACACACATATACACACACATAAATGCATACATACACACACACAGTGTCATGAACCCATATGCTTGTTGATTCTTCGAACCGCAGCTATCTAGGGACTGACTTCTCACCCTCTCACCCTCTCGACCTCTCTGACCTCTCACCCTCTCGACCTCTCACTCTCTCGACCTCTCACCCTCTCCCTCTCTGCCCTTGTGACTGACCTCTCACCCTCTCGACCTCTCTGACCTCTCACCCTCTCTGCTTTTGTGTCTTTCTGGTTCCAGTGGATCCCACATAGAGAACTGGCACTCTATCCTGAGAAACGGACTGGTCAATGCCTCATACACCAAGCTCCAGGTAGGCACTTTAACTTTTAACCTTTAACCCTCATACACGGAGCTCCAGGTAGGATGATGATGATGATGAGGAAGAGGAGGATGATGATATTGGTGATGATCAGTTTGTGAACTTTGGTTTCATTTAAGGATACTATTGTGCTACATATGATTTGGGCTGATGATGATGATGATGAGAATGAGGAGGATTAGGATGATGATAATAATGATGAGGAGGACGAGGATGATGATCAGTTTGTGAGCTTTGGTTTCATATTTGCCACAGACTGTCTGTCATATTGCATTACATATGATTTGGGCTGCTGTTGCTGCTGCTGATGCTGCTGCTGCTGATGATAATGATGATGATGAGGAGGAGGAAGATGAGGAGGATGATGATGATGATGAGGATGATTGGCTGTACATTGAGAGGGGCATTAGCCCCGCTGACCTCTATTGCTGCTGCTCTGCACAGGCTGAGAGTGTGGGTGGTACCCGTCCGCTTTGCTCATTAATTGCCAATAAAGAGCAATGCAGAGTTAAGGACACGTTGTCTACCATCCTGCTCTAGAGAGAACCGTTATTTATTAGGAAGCGGAGGTTCATTCTGACCCTTAAATGCATCAATTGTACAGGATGTTTTGGAGAAGCACTCTTTTTCTGAGAGTGTATTAGCATTTCCAGCTCACCAATCTGTCCTTGGTCCATGCTGTACATGCACACACACACACACACACGCACATGTAGGCCACGTTTAGAGAAGGGAGACTGGCACACACAAACATACACACACACACACACACACGTAGGCCACGTAAAGAGAAGAGAGACTGGCACACACACACACACACACATACACACACACACACACACACACACACACACACACACACAGACCCTAGACTCTGCCATGTGTGAAGGGAGACTGGCACATCGGTCTGAAGTGTTGTTGGTACAGCAAGGTGACGCCCCCCCTCCCCCCCTCTCTCCCCAGCTGCATGGGGCAGCCTATGGGAAGGGTATCTACCTCAGCCCAATCTCAAGCATCTCCTTTGGGTACTCAGGTATGTCTGCGTCTGCGTCTGCGTCTGCGCCTGCGTCTGTGTGTGTACAGTGTTGGGCAGTAACGGAATGCATGTAACCAAATATGCGTATAAATATATAAAAAATATGAGTAACGGTATTGAGATTCAGTTCCATTGTAAACAGAAAACCACTATGTTGATCCCTCAAAGGGGTTCATTTTTTGAATTATTACGCGTAGGTCTATTCGCTCTCAAATGCAATTATTCCCATAAACCAGCATTTCTCCAAGCGCCACAGGTCTGCATCAAGGAAAGTGCTGGTCGGCAGATCCCTGCCACAGTCCATGTTCTGTGTTTCTGTCATTCGCCAGGTCCACACACCTTTGAGTCCAGGCCCACACACCCTTGAGTCCAGGTCCACACACCCTTGAGTCCCACACACCCTTGAGGTCCAGGTCCACACACCCTTGAGTCCCTGTCACTCACCAGGTCCACACACCTTTGAGTCCAGGTCCACACACCCTTGAGGCCCACACACCCTTGAGGTCCAGGTCCACACACCCTTGAGGTCCAGGTCCACACACCCTTGAGGCCCACACACCCAAATCAGTTTATCATGTTATAGTCCAATGTATCCAGCCCCAACATTTTGGGCCAGTGATGGGTCCAGGATTCGTGACACAGGAAACAGGAAACAGGAAACAGGAAACAGTTTATAGGTTATTCGGGCATTGTTAGTTTGGGTAGTGATTTATTTGCAGACAAAACATTGATGTTGTAAATTCTTTGACACAAATGATGTTACAGTTTTTCTCAATTGTTTACACACAAAAACTGGAACTTATGACAAAATGACCACAACCTGTAACTCCCTAAACTGATTATGCTGAACTATAAACACAACGATCTGCTTTAGACCCAAATTTCAATTGTAAACACACTTTCTTCAAAACACTACACACAATCCTCATCTATTTTGCACACTTCATCAATGCCAAATCTCCTTGTGTTCAGACAGAACACACTGCCATTCAAATGGCAAAACTTCCATTTCCAAGGCTGTTGTGCAATTTGGAATCAAAGCTTTAGCAATATAAGGGCCACAGGTGAGCTCCTGGTTTGGAGAACAATGGATGGCGACATTGAAGTGAGAGGTGATCAGAGAAGCAGAGGAGTGAGAATAAGAGGAGGAGGAAGAGGAAGAGCAAGAAGGAGAGCCATTATCTCTGATGAGATTCGGGCCACTGTGGTCAACCTTGTGGTCAACCATGGTTTGACCATGCAGGAGGCTGGCCAGTGGGTTCAACCAAACATAAGCTGCTTCTCAGTTGCATCCATTCTCCGGACATTCAGAAGAGAGAATAGGTAAGAAACACTACTATGATAGGAAAACACTAGTTTGAATGCCTTATCTGGAGCATAGTATTTTTGTATTTAGAGTATTTTACATTGTACTGTATTTGTATATTTTGCAGAACTGAAAGATTACCCCGGCGTGGTGGGAGGGAGCGTGTCTTGACGGCTGAACAGGAGACTGCAATAGTCAATATGGTTCTATAACAATCAAACCAATACAAAGTGTTGTTGACTGTACTGGCCTATTTTCTATTGTTTGTTCTGTGCAAATCATTTACACATCCAGTTGTGTTTGCTGTGATGTATAGGCTACAGCACTTTTAGAAAAAAATAAAGAAATATTTTTGTTGTTACTATATATTTGTGTGTTGTTTTATATTTGAGTAAAAACATTATACAGTTATATTTTACAAGAGTAACCGTACAGTAACACTAAACATGAAAAGGCATAATGCTCCTGATAAGGCCTTCATACTGGTGTTTTCCCATTCATAGTAGTGTTCAATGATTGCTTAGAAATGTCTACTCATATGATGGTCTGTGTGTGTCATTCGAACACAAAATACCATTTTGAGGAGACATAACTTTGTTTTGAAGGCAAAGTAGCATTCTGCAGGATATATGTAGGGTTTTGCATTTTGTGGTGTGATTTTGGGATTTGTGTTTAGAGTTTTGAGAAAATGAGGTATGCTTTCAAAAAATGTGTGTAAGCAATTGAGAAAAACTGTAATAATGTTTCATGGGCACATCGGCCTATTACAATAGGAAAATAATAATATTAATAATGATAAAATAATAATAACAATAATAATAATAAGAAGAAGAAGAAGAAGTAGAAGAACAAGAAGAAGAAGGGTCTATCTAAATAACTATCTATCTTTCTTTAGTGCAAAGGGGGGTTGTTGTTGATGGTGGTGTTGGTGTGGATGGTGTTGGTGTGTGTGGTGTGTGTGGTATGTGTGTTGGTGTGTGTGGGGTGTGTGGTGGTGGTGGTGGTGTGTGTGGGGTTGGTGGGTGTGGTATGTGTGTTGGTGTGTGTGGGGTGTGTGTTGATGTGTGTGGGGTGTGTGGTGAGGTGTGTGGTGTGTGTATGGTGTGTTTGGTATGTGTGTTAGTGTGTTAGTGTGTGGTGGTGTGTGTTGGTGTTGGGTCAAGCCAGGGGCGGACTGGGGGAAGAAAGTGGCCCCGGGAGCTGTGGCGTAACTTTTTTTTTCATGTTTGTAACCGCCGCCACGCCCCCTCCCCCCTGCGCACATATTCTGCCTGTAACACTTGAAACTGTGAAATTGTCAGGGTGGATCACTAACCGCCACCGCCACGCCCCCTCCCCAGAGGTGTAAAAAGCAGAGGTGTAAAAAGTACTGAAATGTTGTACTCAAGTAAAAGTACAATTACTTTGATGAAATTTTACTTAAGTATAAGTAAAATTACCCATCTAAAAATGTACTCAAGTAAAAGTAAAAAGTAGTTCATTTAAAATGTACTTTAAATAAAAGTTACTTAGTTACTTTCAACAACTTGATCGGGGCTGCTCCTATTTAGTGCAAAAAAGGACAAGTGGGCATAAATCCAATACAAAAACTAGTTATTTTTAATTAAAAGGAAATCTTTAGAAATATAAGTGCAATGACATTAAACATGTCAAACATTAAACATTAAACTGTCAACACAACATTTAAGAACTTTTGGGAGGACATGTCAAGACATGAACCACATGACAGCTAAAATAAAAAAGTTAAAATGCCGCTGCCCCACTATATTAAAACTTTGGTTACTTTACTTGTGTCCACCTTTAGAGCATTAGTCTACAAACTTCTTGTTGAGTTAGAGCAGCAGCTGATTTTCAAGGTGTGTAGAGTTCATCTGGGCTCGCTTTGCAGTAAACGGCAATCCAGCACAGCCGAAGAGTCACTCGCAGGCGGCCGAGGCAGGTAGGCCAGTATTGAGTTTCAGGGACAGTTTTTTGATATTCTGAAAGGAGTTCAGCAGATCCATATTGACTGAGACACAGGCTAGGTTCCCTTCTAACTCCCCTGTACCTTCTGGACTTCATTGAGGAAAATAAATCATCTTCATCTGACGAATGTTGTCCAACTTGCTTCAGCCCCTACCATCCGGTCAAGATGTTGTCTGACATAGACTAGACCTGTAGAATGACAAACAACAATTCTGACAATTAAGTATTGAGCTGCCATCAAGAGTGCATCTTAACACAGAAATAGCTATAAATAGCTACTTGAGATGACAGACCTACAGTATATATACAGAATGATAACATTATTTTCTATTTCTACATGCATCACAATTCATAATCCTAAATTCTTGCTAACCGAGACCCCTGAGCATGAACATGAAAGACGTGCACGTTGCAAAGCCACCACATCGTGATAAATTCGAGATAACGACATACACATTGACATTGACTTGTCCAACTGTCTGACAACGATGGTGTGCGCATTTACATCGTTCCTGTTTCAGGGCATGGGAGGCAGCCAAATGATTAGCCTAATATCAGTTTATGCGGTGTATCTTATTGCTGATGACTGATCTGCAGTTTTTAACACAATATGAGAGACTGAACATAATAATGCTATGAACTGAAACGAATGGAAGACAGGAATGGAATTATTATTAGTCTATTGGATGACGGCTGTTAACAAAGGATGGGTACAGAAGGATAGTACATTAGTGTATATCTAGCCTAGCTAGCTAGCTAGTTGACGTTAGCATACTCAGGGTGGTTGCAAGTGCTAGCCAAAATGAGGCTACAAGTGCCATGACACGCATATTTGCTTATTGTAGCAAAGCTAATAAACAACAAAAACGCTGTCTGAACTACTAATGGAAAGGGACAAATACTGTACTTACCAACACATGCTTGCGCAGATTTGAAGATTCATTTTTACAAGCAGAAAGTTCTGTCTGGCGGGGCAGGCACAGCTTACACAGCATTATATAGCTGTTGCCTCTTTTAGGTTGGAAGGCAAACTGCTTGCTGAGTTGTGGATACGGGGTTTCTTCATCTTCTTTAATTTTAACTTGCGGAAAGTTCGGTGCTTCAGCTTGTTGGTCGTCCGCAGCTTGTTGGTAGTCCGCACTATCATCTTTCTCCATCTCTATCTCTCGTGACTCGACACCGGCGGGCTTGCATCGACTCAATCATCCACTCTATGCAGCATCCACCACTGCAATGAGAATTGTAGTGCGCGATTCCCGGCTTTCGGTTTCCTTTCTTGAACTATGTTTTTTTTTTACTCAGTAACGGATGTAATTTCCAATGTAGCGAAGTACAATACTTCAGTCAAAATCTACTTAAGTAAAAGTAAAATTACCGATTTAAAAAACTACTTGAAAATTACAAAGTACACAAAAAAACTACTCAATTACAGTAACGTGAGTAAATGTAATTCGTTACTTTACACCTCTGGTAAAAAGTACTGAAATGTTGTACTCAAGTAAAAGTACAATTACTTTGATGAAATTTTACTTAAGTACAAGTAAAATTACCCATCTAAAAATCTACTCAAGTAAAAGTAAAAAGTAGTTCATTTAAAATGTACTTTAAGTAAAAGTTACTTAGTTACTTTCAACAACTTGATGGGGGCCGCTCCTATATAGTGCAAAAAAGGACAAGGGGTCATAAATCCAATACAAAAACTATTTTTTATTAAAGGAGAATCTTTAGAAATATA
>NC_045154.1:15142880-15145380 GCF_900700415.2 Clupea harengus | reverse complement strand
CATCAACACCCAGGACACACAAATCCAGCGAGAGATCATGAGTGTGATTGGAACACATCCCAGCTCCCGACTCTCTGACGGAATCTGAGACTGCAGGACTGTCCCGCTTGGCGTGTGCTCTCGATGATCTTACTCCGTAACGTCTGTGTTGTGTTGGGTCTCACCGTTAGAGTAGTGGCCTATCTGCACCACTGGGGGGCGCTGTTTATCATGACAGAGGAGACACAAGCAAGACTGCAAGTCTGCCCTGACGCCCTGAGGACGTCCGTCCTGTGTGAGCTGTAGAGACAGGAAGCATGTGTGTGGATTATTTTCACTTCTTCTCAGTAATGGACTCATCATCGGTCACTCCTCTCTCTTTCTCAAGCTTTCAGTGCGCTCTATGATAATCTCTGATGTGAAACACAGTATCCGCAGTAAACCTGTTCAACAGTCCCAGAGTCCTCGCCGCCTTCTGTAGATTAACCCAGTGTGTGTTTGTCATACAGGCCCATGTCAGGTGTTGCTGTTAGTTGGTGTCTGCTGTGTGGGCAGACACGGCCCACCCCCCCCCCCCCCCCCACACACACACACCACAGGGCAGAGGACCTGGCACTCCTGCGAAAGCCTTCATGGACACAAGCGGAGCAAAGACACTGACAGCTGGGTCCCAGGCAAAGCCTGATAGAGTTGGGTGTGTGGGTCAACCTGTTTTTAATTTGCCCTCTGTGTGTGGATAAGGGGGGGGTATTTAATTTGCCCTCTGTGTGCGGATAGGGGGGGTGTTCATGTCCTGGTAGTCACCAGTGTGTCAACAGAGGGGGTTATGGTTAAACATAGCCGACATTTGTATGAATCTGTCAGTTTATAAAAAAAACTAAATAAATTTTGCAACATTGATTTGCATCTTTTTGTGTGCTGCTTACATTGATTTATAATGTCTGACTGAGCTGAGTTGATTTATAATGTCTGGCTGTGTTGAGCTGAGTTGTCTTTTATTTACTGTGGGTCTCCTTAAGGTAAATGGGCGTGTAAATATGAGAGCATGTGTATGTGTGGATGAGTACGCGCGCGTGTGTGTGTGTGTGTGTGTGTGCATGTGTCTGTCTGTCTGTGTGTGTGCGTGTGTGTATATGTCTGTGTGTGTGTGTGTACATGTGTGTATGTCTGTGTGTGTGGGCATATGTGTGCATGTGTGAGTGTGTGTGTGCATATGTGTGTCTGTGTATGTGTGTGCTTGTGTGTGTTTGTGTGTGCACGCATGTATGGGTGATTGTATGCAGGGTGCGATTTGTCAAAAAAACTGTTCTTTTTTTTTTTTTCATCATGAAAAAACAATCAATAAATATGCCTAATTCTTTTCAAGTTAACGGTAGGCCCTATTAGGTAACATTTTGAACAGTTGAACATTTAATGCAAACTAAAATATATAAAATACATTTTTTTGTTTTTGTTTTGTAAAAACTAGATCCCCCCACCCCCCCAACAAATCGCACCCTGATTGTATGTGTGTACTTCTGTGTGTGCATATGTGTGTGTGTGTATGTGTGCATGTGTCTCTCTGCCTGTGTGTGTGTGCACGTATGTGTGCATGCGTGTGTGTGTGTGTGTGTGTGCGTATGTATGTACACGTATGTGTGTGTGTGTGTGGGTGTGTGTGTGTGTGTGTGTATGTGTGTGTATGTGTGCATCTTTGGGTGTATGTACAACATGTGTACTTGTGTGTGTGTGTGTGTGTGTGTGTGTGTGTGTGTGTGTGTGTGTGTGTATGTGTGCATGTGTGTATGTGTGTGTGATCATGCATGTGTGAGCACTCTTGTTGTGCAGCATCCTGGAGCACTGTAGGCCCAGAGAGGCGTGACAGGCAGCATTCCCACAGGAACGGCATTCCCACTTCTGCATTCCTAGAGGAGAATACATCCCACTTCAGCTGTGCCCCTCTCTCTCTCTGGGCCGAGAGACACCACATACACATTACAACAGCTCTCCCTCACCACATACACATTAGAACAGCTCTCTCACCACATACACATTAGAACAGCTCTCACCACATCAAAACTGGGGCAAAAACAACACCACACATACTGCATATTCTCACACATCTGTGGTGAAAAAAACACAGTATGACACTGCTGTCTTCTACAAAGAGAATCGCCACATTATGGCACCGCTCTCTTCTGGGGCGAGAAAAAGCACATTATAACACTGCACTACCTCCATATGAGGTCCACAGCTGCACCCACACACACAGCATCCCTCTCCTCTCTCCTGTCCTCTCCTCTCCTCTCCTCTCCTCCCTCCTCTCCTCTCCTCTCCTCCTCTCCTCTCCTCCCTCCTCTCATCCCTCCGCTTCCTCCTTTCTTTCTGCCTGTTTATCTCCGCCCCATCACTGTTTCATTATTCTCTATTTGTTTCTATCCATCTCGCTCTTCCTCTCATCCTGCTCTCTTTTCTCTCGTTTAGTGTTTAGTGTTTCTCTCCCTCTCTCTTGGCTTCTGTGTTTCTTGTTGTTTTTCCCTCT
>NC_045154.1:15080380-15140380 GCF_900700415.2 Clupea harengus | reverse complement strand
CCCACCAGCAGTGCACGGGAGAACCACAGAAGAGCAAGTTCTCATAGAGCATCTGAATGCTGCTCCAACTCTTTCATATTCATAGTCAAGTTATGTTGAGGAGGGCTTTTGGTAATTGGGATATTTGGTACGTCTGCGACTGAAACTAAATACAAATCTGAACCTTAAAAAACGCTTGGAAGGAGAGATAAACTGGAACAGTTTTGCCAGTTTCATCCATCAGCTTCAGAGTACTTCCTCTGCCTGTCTGTGTGTGTGTGTGTGTGTGTGTGTGTGTGTGTGATGGCTGCCCCCTCCAAATGGAAATTGAAATATCCTTCAAAGGCAGTGGCGCTGACAAACTGCTGATCCTCAGCACATTTTTCTTTTGTTGAATTTGTTCCTGTCAGAACCTCATTTTTCATGTGGACTCAAGTCATTTCCACGCAGCGCGCTTCCATCACACGCCTCCTTTGATCTCCATGCAAATACAGCGCTGGGATAAATGACAGGAAACCGAACGACACTCAGAGCCGGGACCAGGCAAGGCCAGTAGCCCACCTTAAGAAGGAGGCAGTGCTTTTAAAGGGCAGGGTGGGAGAGTGATTCCTGTTTTGTGTACGTAGGTATCTTGTTATTTAAGAATCTGGGAAACACACAATGTCTTTAACTGGACAGAAGGATTGCGTCTGTAAAGTGCCATCTGGACGCTACGTGTCGGCGAGTCAGAGTAGCCCCACACCCGCCTGGGCCACGCTGCCCCCCTGCTCCTCGCTGAAGCCGGCGCGGAGCGGGTTCAGGAAGGTGAGCAGCGCGGGAGAAGCGGGCCCGTGCCCCATCCCGGGCCTGGCGGAGGGGGTGCTGGAGATGAGGGTGAGGGAGGGCAGCAAGATTCGGAACCTTCTGGGCTTCGCCATGGCCCGCATGCAGGGTGGGGTCCAACATGGCGGCCGGACCGCGCTCAGCCAGGTCCTGTTCACCGGGTCGGGCCGCGCCATCACCAAAACCATCACCTGCGCCGAGATCATGAAGAGGCAGATCCGCGGGCTGCACCAGGTGTCCAAGCTCCAGCACTGCACCGTCAGGGAGGAGTGGGAGGGCGGGGACAGCATCGGCTCCAGGATGACCATTCACAGAATGGTGCCAGCCATCTGCATCCTCCTGTCCAAGGAGGCCCTGGACCCCCGCGAGCCTGGATACCAGCCTCCAGAGGAACAACACTCTTCATCTGACCCCCGCGAGCCTGGATACCAGCCTCCAGAGGAACAACACTCTTCATCAGACCCCCGCGAGCCTGGATACCAGCCTCCAGTGGAACTTCACTCTCCATCTGACAACAGCATGCCGGTATATCAGCCTCCAGATAAACTTTATACCTCATCTCAACCCAGCCAGCCAGCAGAGCTGCTACACTCTCTATCGGACCCCAGCCAGCCAGCAGAGCTGCTACACTCTCTATCGGACCCCAGCCAGCCCGGATGTCAGCCTCCAGATGAACCACACTCTGCGACTAACCGCAGTAAGCTGGGATACCAGACATCAGCGGAGGCCTGCCCTCTCACTCACCCCCGTCAGCCAGAAGAGGAGCTTTACTCCCTATCTGAGGAGAAGAGGAGTGCACACCACTGTGGAGTTTCCAGAAAGAGACCTCTCAGTCCCTGCTCTCCCTCCAGACAGGCAAAAGCCAAAAGCGCTCTGTTTGAGGAGGGGAACATCTAGCTTTATTTTAATACAAATTTGAACGTCACAGATGCTCAGTCACAGATGATTTAATAGCGGAACATCCAGTTAGTGAAGAACTTTTGTCCTGTATTGGTGCTACATAAATTCATTTATTTACTTTTTATTTATTGTTTGTTTGTGTACTACTGTGTGTGGGTCAGGTGGAAGTTCCACATCAGACATCACAATTAGCTAGGCAGCAGGAGTAATGCAGTGGGGCAGCAGGAGTAATGCAGTGATGCAGCAGGAGTAATGCAGTGATGCAGCAGGAGTAATGCAGTGGGGGCAGACTGGAATGTCAGGGAGAGAAAAGCTCATTTATTTGGTCTGGATGGATGGATGGGTAGAGCATGTCTGGCCTACTGAAAGCATCTGAAGCTAGCATCATGTGGAGCATCTCCATACAAGGGAAAGGTTGTAGGCTGCATTTGGTATTTAGGCTGCACTTGTGTCCTTTCATGTGCTGTGTTGTAGTCTGTTTTACTAATGTTCAATAAAGTTTGATTACAAAGGCTGTTTTTATTTGCACAGCATACAGCCATGTAAGTTACTGGTCTTGGCTAAGTTATCACATGTGTAGAATGAGCAAAAGCGAAGTGGTGTACTCCAGTGAAAGACGTAGTACTGACCCTAGTTCAGCGAACGTCTAATCAAACCTTTTTAATGTACACATAATTTAGGTTTCCCTATCATTTGAAATCAGGATAATAAATGACGTACTGGACCACTGGTCAGGAACTACCATGCATTCTGTCTCCTGTGATATCAGCGGTACACTGCTGTATGGTGTCTTCAACATCGCCCACACTGAGTAGTGTGAATGGCGGAGACTATGCTTCTCAGGTAAATGTCCATGTGATCCTGATTTTCATTACAATATTTAGTTTGGTCCACTGTTTTAATGTTCTTGCTCGGCCAACCTGTGCTTTTACGGATCCTGGGGGCAGGGCTGGCCCTGACAGTGTTGTTTCCCTAGGCAAGACTTTACATTGCCCCCCCTACACACTATGACACACTATGCTCTACCTCCAAATGATAATACTGATCTCACTTTCATTTTGAGGCCAGTTCTATCTCACTTTAGAGCCTCTGATTTCTATTGAAGAACGTAATTATTATGATTGATAGATCTACGTAAGTACTACATATGATCAGGGCTACATTTCATGTCACTGAGCATTTATCTCAAACATCTGGTTCAGCTGAAGATGTCACAGTCCATTATGCCAAATGTTTGTGCAACCTGAGACAACAGCACAGTCTAGTGCAATATTGATATTAATATCATTTACCAGAAAGTATTCAATTTACACTTTGCTCTAAAGTGTTCTAAAGTTTTATCATGTTCAAATTCAAAACATATGTTATGACAAAAAGAAGAGTTTCCTAAACCCTACTGACTGTCTTACTTCATGTGAAGCTAGATACTGATAAGGACCAGTTCACACCTGGTATTAACATGAGCCCTGGATGCTCCGATCACGAGTGGACAGCTCTAAGTATGTCAGTTCACACATGGCGTTAAATTGCGTCTCCGCATGCCTCGAGTGACCACTTGTGATCAGATTTCACTCCCCCCCCCCCCCCCCCCCCCTCTGTATGCCAAATAAACATTTCCACTTGCAAACAAATGCGTTGCAGTTTTCAAAGCCCCATTATGTGAGAATTGGTATTTTTTGCTACTGAGCTCCCCCTAAAGTTGTGGAGTATACTTCAATTTTACACCACTGTTGTGAATACGAATTGCGCTTTGGGCCCCCTTACAGATGGTGGTACACGTGTAATTGTTGACAGGCTGAAGGATATGGAACCAGCAAAGACAACGCCAGAGGCTAGCTCGGCATCTGACTTGCATCCTTTTGTCTCTTTTAGCTCTCAGCCAGTAAAAGCCAGTCCGAGACTGACTCTTGCTTGGTTACTCTCTTTTTCCCCTTCCTCACTTCCTCTGACAATGTCTTCCTCGGTTTCTTCACCACCTCTACCATGATGTCGATACAGGTACTACTGCACTAGGTTCTTCTTACAGCTAGAACAAGGGTCTAATTGTTGTTGTGTGACGTGGTGCTGTACAGCATTACCTAGTTCTTGTGAGAGGTGTCACATAGTGTTACATGTGTGCAATACCAGGCGTGCTGTGGCAGTGGAACAGACACCATTCTCTATATTAATAATAATAATAATAATACATTTTATTTCACAGCGCCTTTCATGTCACTCAAGGACGCTTTACAATTTAAAACAGGAGCAAACAAATAACAAAACAATTAAAATTAAAAGTGCAAGTAAAAACAGCATGGCAACTACAGTGAGAATGCAATCCTGAAAAGGTGGGTTTTGAGAGAGGATTTGAACTGAGGGAAGGAGTCAATGTTTCGGATGTCAGGTGGGAGTGAGTTCCAGAGTTTGGGAGCAGAGCGGCTGAAAGCTCTGCTCCCCATGGTGGTAAGCCGGGCAGAGGGGACAGTTAGGTGGATGGAAGAGGAGGATCTGAGGGAGTGGGTGGAGGTGGCAGTGGCAGTGTGAAGGAGGTCAGACAGGTAAGGAGGGGCAAGGTTGTGGATGGCTTTAAAAGTATGAAGAAGAATTTTAAAGTTGATACGGAATATACTACGGATATTACAAGTCAGTGTACCACCAAAATGATTTTTAAGCTGTTATTTTCAGGTAAAACTGCTTTAACTGGTGGAAGGCAACAATCAGGAATTTTATTTATGCCCTAACATGCAAGCTGTTTACCAGATTATCATTCATCAAGTATTGTACATGACAAGTATGAATCCTACATGTTGTTTACATGTTTATGTTTCCTTTCCATATGGGAAACAACAGTAAACAACAAAACGCCTTAAGCCCGAATTATAGATCTGCGTCGGTGTCCGTCCGTTTTACGGATGGGCGGGGAAACGGATTTGGACGTACTGTTTTTGATTTATACTTCTCCGACGGCAGTGGGTGTTGAAAACAATTCACCCCCAGAACAGTAGGTGGAGCAGCGGTTTTTTGGTCACAGACAAGCTACTACTCGACCTCTTTGAGTGATAGAATTCGTCGATTGTTCATCGCCCTTCTCCCAGCCGTCACGTCATCAAGAGCAACAGGTGTAGTCACATGGGTCTTTGAGACACACTACATTACAATAGATCGTCTGTCTAACGCTATATATTCACTTGAAAAGGCAAACTTATCTCCATCATGGTAGGTATTATTTGTGTGAAAAATAGTAGCAATCTGATATGCTTATCTTACATACACTATAGAAACTATTAAAAACGATTCAATGAAATGAATACTATCTTATTTTCTTTGGTATTTTTTGTCATATTCAGATTTGTAATGATGATTGCTGGGTAATATGTATGCTGTTGTCCAATGTCAAGTCTCTATTTGATCATGTGACGAGACGTTATGATAGTTTAGGCGCAACATCTGAACGTCAAGACCAACAAGTTGACTGGGCAAATAAATATCTGTGACAACGTGATTACAGGAGGCAAACTGGTATCAGGGAAGAAGTTAAAAATAAACTGTCATCTGGAGAGTTTAAAAGAATACAAAACGAGGGGGAATCTACTGTATGGAGATATTTCTGCTTAGTAGTTAACGCGGATTGATTAAACCTGGATGGTTGGGGGAGAGAGATGAACGTCAAAACCGACAAACTGGGCCAGAGGCAAAAGCACCTGCAAGCTGAAAACAATGGCTTTCAAACATAAGCGTGATAAGGCATTGAACATTCCATATTTAAATATCTTAATAAGTAGTCAAGTCAACGTGTCTGCCTCACGTGATGGAGAAGTTCGTTTTTGAGAGTAAAATAAATCACATTTAGGATAATAGCCTTCTTGTGTGCGGGGATTTTTTTTATGTCCTAGCTGTGACAACGCGATTACAGGAGGCAAACTGGTATCAGGGAAGAAGATAAAAAATAAACTTTCATCTGGAGAGTTTAAAACAATACAAAACGAGGGGGAATCTAGGCCTACTGTATGGAGATATTTCTGCAAAGTAGTCAAGGCATTGAACATTCCATATTTAAATATCTTAATAAGTAGTCAAGTAAAGGTGTTTGCTTCACATGCTTCTCCCCTGTACAAAAGCGTCAGCTAAATGACTAAATGTAAATGGATTAAACCTCGATTGTTGGACTATGTAGATCGTTTTATAACGAACTTTGTGCACTTAAAGTTTAAAAAAAAAAGAAACTGTCATCTGGAGAGTTTAAAACGACACTCGAGGGGAAATTTACTGTAGGCCTATGGAGATATTTCATTCGGAATGGCATCACCATTCTATGCGGATTCTAATGAGGCTGTTTGATATGTCCAATGTAAGAAGTGTGAAGCTTTAATGAAATATGATTGATGCCATCCTCTTTCTCCACAACATGGATTAAACATCGATGGTTGGACTATGTAGATACTTTTATAAGGAATGTGTCCGTGTACTTACATTTTTCAAGAAAAAAGATGCTCTTCAATGGTAAGACTTGTTTTATTCGCGCCTCTTCTGGTGTAGCATATAACGTGAGTTTTATTTAGGCATATCAGATGCATAGCGTGTGTAATGTGTAGGCCATTTCATTCCGTTCTTGCAATGTGAATAGTTCATTTCAATATGCTTATCTCCCTTTTGTGCGCGCTTGTGCGTTTAACGGGGCTTGTTTGTGTGAGCCAGTGCATTTATCATTCATCTGTTGATGCTCGAGTTTAATAAAGGCAGGCTATTCTTAAGAAACGTATGTAAATGTGTCAGTAGTATGAACAGTTGAGACATTGACTCATTGGGGTTCGGACTAAATATTTTACTTGCTGTCGGGCTGGGGTAGGGCTGGGACAAGTCAGCGCGATAAGGCATTGAACATTCCATATTTAACTTGCCGGCATAGTCGCCCCATAATGCCGTGCGGCGGGCACATACTTTTCTCTATGTGATGCAGCGCCCAACGATGTTCTTTCACAATGTTCCTTACTGTTCTAATTGCATGTCGTTGTTCTGTGTTGGGACGGAGTTTATACAGGTGTGTGACGGTAGCACAGTCTGTTCGTGATAACTTGTAGCAGGGCATAAAGCCCGTGCCATTTTGACATTGTATTGTGTTTAGTGTTTAATTAAAAGCCATAACAAATATTCCAACCTTCCGTGATTTGTTACAATATCTTAATAAGTAGTGAAGTCAACGTGGATTCTATGGATTAAATTCATTTATTGACACATCTCTTCAGGACGGCCACAGCGCTTTAAAACGACGTGTTTATAAGTTACATTATTCAAAGATTGAAGATAAAAGGCGAGATAATCGGCAGGTGTAATAAGCCTACTTTCTCATTATGTGTGTGTGTTAGGGTTTGTAATACAATGGTGTTGGCTGCAAGTTAACTACACTTCACGTTAATGTTAGCTTTTGTATATGAGCATTCATTTCAACTGTTCCATCATCTGAAATATCACGGTGTCGAAAAACAAACCTTTGATCTAAACAGAATATTCAGTAAGGAATGGGAATATTTCAGAGCAGTAGGGCTATCTTTTATCGCGTTTGACAAATATGCTCCGATTGCTGTGATGTCTCCTGTGAGAATGGGATAGTATTCTCTCCTATGAATTCGCGGTCATTTGAGCGTCCTTATAAGTGTTTCAGAAATATCTTCAGACCTCTTCTGTTATGTTTGTTCATAATCAACTAGAAGAAGCTTGTGAGACGGTCTACAGGCTATTCATAAAAAACATACGTAAATGTGTCATTAGTATGAACAGTTGAGACATTGACTATGTCTGGTTGGATTCCGACAATATATTTGAATGGCTGTCTGGCTCGGGCACTACTCTGTCGGACGCAGGCCGGGCTCGGACAGAAATATTCGGCTGATCCACACTCTATAACAGAATAGGAACAGATAGGGAATGAAACAGGAAATGTGAGATTCCGGAAATGATGTCGTTAGGAAATGATTTCGTTAGCGGACCAATCACAGCCAAGGGGGTATCCGTCGCTATCCGTTCGTATCCGAAAAAGTTACAAAAATCGAGAGGTGCACGTCGGTGTCCGTCCAGCTCTCCGAAGGGCTCGGATGGGCTCGGATGGGCGTTCCACCACGGGGAAGGGTGTTGCCAAGGCGTGGCTATGTGTCCGTCTCCGTTCAAATGGATAACTATAAATCTAGCATTACTTGTTTTATATCCTCATTTTTTTTTTGGTTCCCCAGACTTTCCTTTCATATTTTTTTAAAAGTAGCGAGACATGTCTTAAGCTTTGTGGATCCTTAGCGGGGACACTGCAGTGACATTCTGTGCATGGTTGATTGATGGGTGTTTCTAGACTTGTCAGTGAGAGGTCACATCTGAGACTAAAGTAACTCATTGCAAACAGGTATTTTTTTTTTATTTGGAAGAAAACTGTGGGACTTACATTTCTATAGCTGTTTGCCTTGTGTATGAAGATGGTGCTGATGTATTAGGATGTGTGGCGAGCTAAGAGGTGAATTAAACTCTCTCTCACACACACGCACGCACGCACACACGCACGCACGCACACACACACACACACACACACACACACACACACACACACACACACACATACACACACCTCACATAGCCAAAGTTAGAGAGGAAGCCTGAGGGAGGTGCGCCTGTGTGTTAACAGGGATATTTCCAATCTACACTGAGGCCTACATGAGGGGTGTGCATGAGGACCAGCACATTTGTCTTCTCCTTCTCCATGCGGCCATGTGACTGCCTTTACATGAACGAGCACGCAAACATCAATGAATATAAATTCATATACTTTCTTAGTATTTCTTCTCCAGATTTTGATCATATATGGTACCTAAATATGGATTAATCAATCATATTAATTACATTCTTCAATATAAATCAGAAGCTCTAAAGTGAAATAAAAATGGCCTCAAAATGAAAGTAAGATCAGTATCATCATTTGGAAGTAGAGCATAATGTGTCATAGTGTGTAGGGGGGCAATGTAAAGTCTTGCTTAAGGCAGCAACACTGTCAGGGCCAGCCCTACCCCCAGGATCCGTAAAAGCACAGGTTGGCCGAAAGACAATATTAAAACAGTGGACCAGACAAAATATTGTAATTGAAATCAGGATCACAAGGACATTTACCTGAGAAGCATAGTCTCTGCCATTCACACTACTCAGTATGGGCGATGTCGAGGACACCATAGAACAGTATAGATTAGATTAGATTAGATTCAACTTTATTGTCATTGCACAGAGTACAAGTACTGAGGCAACGAAATGCAGTTAGCATCTAACCAGAAGTGCAAAATCAGAAGAGTGCAGAGTATGTGCAAAGTGGTAATATAAAAATAGATAAATAGAATATATACAGTATGGTATAAGACATAAGTAATATGAACAGTAAGCAGCAATAGTGGTGGTTAGTGCAGATGTGATATAGATATATGATATAGATATACAGTATGTAAAGTGCAGGTGAAGTACAGGTGAAAGTGGCAGTAGAAGTTATAAATGAGGTAGGAGACATAAGATATAAGTACGGTGAATATGGATATGGACAACAATTTTAAATAAATAGATATAAACAAATTAACAGTTTTAGTGCAAATGTTCAGTGGCTGGGGGAGGTGTGTGGCAGTCAGGCCAGGGTAGAGTGGGGAATACAGTCACTGTAGGAAGGAATGTGAGGGGGTAGCAGGGCGGGTCACCGTGATGCAGAGTTCAGCAGGGTGACAGCCGCAGGGAAGAAGCTGATATCAGCTGTAACCTCACTATTGCTGAGACAGAATGCATGGAGAGTGCCACCGGACGTGTGCGCTGTGTTGGGGTCCTGTGAGGGGGCAGGACCTGCAGACTGCCTGACCTGTGCCCTGCCCACACATCTGTACAGTAAGACTCGCACCTGTGCCCACACATCTGTACAGTAAGACTCCCACCTGTGCCCACACATCTGTACAGTAAGACTCGCACCTGTGCCCACACATCTGTACAGTAAGACTCCCACCTGTGCCCTGCCCACACATCTGTACAGTAAGACTCGCACCTGTGCCCACACATCTGTACAGTAAGACTCCCACCTGTGCCCTGCCCACACATCTGTACAGTAAGACTCGCACCTGTGCCCTGCCCACACATCTGTACAGTAAGACTCGCACCTGTGCCCACACATCTGTACAGTAAGACTCCCACCTGTGCCCTGCCCACACATCTGTACAGTAAGACTCCCACCTGTGCCCTGCCCACACATCTGTACAGTAAGACTCGCACCTGTGCCCACACATCTGTACAGTAAGACTCCCACCTGTGCCCTGCCCACACATCTGTACAGTAAGACTCGCACCTGTGCCCTGCCCACACATCTGTACAGTAAGACTCGCACCTGTGCCCACACATCTGTACAGTAAGACTCCCACCTGTGCCCACACATCTGTACAGTAAGACTCGCACCTGTGCCCACACATCTGTACAGTAAGACTCCCACCTGTGCCCTGCCCACACATCTGTACAGTAAGACTCGCACCTGTGCCCACACATCTGTACAGTAAGACTCGCACCTGTGCCCTGCCCACACATCTGTACAGTAAGACTCGCACCTGTGCCCACACATCTGTACAGTAAGACTCCCACCTGTGCCCTGCCCACACATCTGTACAGTACTACTGATAGAGAGAGAGAGAGGTGGTAGAGTATATGCCTTACTGCTGAGAGAGAGAGAGAGAGAGAGAGAGAGAGAGAGAGATGGTAGATTATTGAATATATATGAATTGCAGTGTTGTTAGACTTGCCCCAGTGATGAAGACATGGGAGACATCAGGTACAGTGCAATAGTTGATGTGTGTGTGTGTGTGTGTGTGTTAGAGAGAGAGAGAGAGAGAGAGAGAGAGAGAGAGAGAGAGAGAAAGAAGAGAGAGAGAGAATAATGCATGCATGTTGATTCCTCGCACAGATATTGAAATGATTATGGTGAAGTGATATGGTGTGTGTTCATGATTATGGTCAACTTAGTACAGCTGGAGGGTGCTGTTGTCAATATTATTTTTTAAAACTTAGACTTTAAAGAGTATTCCCCCTATCTCTTTTTGTCTCTCTCTCTCTCTCTCTCTCTCTCTCTCTCTGTCAGAAAGGCCAATGACCGTAGCAGATTGCCTTGCGTGCATGTGCAGAGATCTGTTTCTCGGTACATCTCGTGAGTAGTTCAGTTAGCTGAAAATCCCCTGATGAGTCAGCGCGGCAACTAAGGTTTTGGGGTCATCACTGGAAGTGAAACTTAGAGACACCACAGGAAGTAAAAGCTGGAACTGGGGTTGCACGGCTGCTAGGTTAAGACAAAGGGGGACTTTAAAGAGATAAGTATTTCTACACTCCTTCCTGCCTTTACAACAAAAACTGTCTGTCTTCCTCTGCCTCACATGCATTGATGCATTTGTCGGGGTAACAGTCCTTTGTATTGAAGTGATGAAAGTGTGGTCTGGGAAACCAGTGGCGTAACAGGTCTTCTGTATTACACACACAGTTTTTTAGAACAGTTTGAAGTACGGCTTAATTTTCTCTGTCTCACATGAATGAAGATGTAATCTGTCCCACCCACGTTAAGGGCATAAATATCATGTGTGCTGAGTCATGTAGTCTAATATCACTGCAGCACAGGACAGACAGACAGACATGTAGTCTAATATCACTGCAGCACAGGACAGACAGACAGACAGACAGACAGACAGACATGTAGTCTAATATCACAGACAGCACAGGACAGACAGACAGACATGTAGTCTAATATCACTGCAGCACAGGACAGACAGACAGACATGTAGTCTAATATCACTGCAGCACAGGACAGACAGACAGACAGACAGACATGTAGTCTAATATCACAGACAGCACAGGACAGACAGACAGACAGACAGACAGACAGACAGACAGACAGACAGACAGACATGTAGTCTAATATCACTGCAGCACAGGACAGACAGACAGTCGTGTAGTCTAATATCACTGCAGCACAGGACAGAGGGGGGACAGACAGACATGCCTGTCATGTGTGTCAGGAAAGACATCATCAGGAAAAACATGTCTCTGTTTCAGGCTGTATATTTTGTGTGTGTGTGTGTGTGTGTGCATTGACTCTGCGCTCTGTCCCTCACTGTTTCTCAAACTCGACTCAGCTGCCCATGAGGTGTCTGTGGTGTCTGTGTTGTGTGTGTGTGTCTGTGTTGTCTGTGTGTGTGCAGAGCTGCCAACTTTTCAAAAAACCTTGGAGTGAGATTTTGTCGGGGGTGACCAAAATTTGCCCGCTCACGCAGCCACAGCCACAAAACTATTGATGTGCCTCAATGACTGTCTATGTACCACAATATAGCCTAATTAATAGACCTGTGTTTAAGATTTGACCAAGGTAGGTTGATTGACATTTTGATTACAATGGTATTCAACTAATTCTTACCTGAAACCTAACCTAGATTGTTAATAATTGTATTCAGCAAAAAATGAGACAAGATTAGTTAGGGAGAAATATTTTTCATTATTCAAAGCCTCCCACCACACGTTCCATCAAACAAAAAAGTGTAACAAATAAAGTGCTTAAACAGTAGCCTTTTTAAGCAATACAATGGATCAACACATGACAAAAATAACTAAAAATGAGGTATCAGATGCAGATCAGAAGCTCGTTAGTCATTTTCTAAGATCTGTGGGCAAGGTTGTACTGGCCTGTGGCCTTCTTGGAGGCCTTGATGACTTCTTTGGCTCCTGTCACCTATGGAAAATGACCCAAGAACAAAATGGAAAAACATATCATATTTTGTTTTGATTAATACTGTAAGTATACTGTAACAAAGTTCAGATACAACATGCATATGCATGCATCAATAAAAGCAACATATGTAGCCAAGCCACACCTGCCAAAAAGAAAAAAAAAGTATGCCTTGTATACCTTATGTTTCCGTGTTGCCATTCCAGCCCAGAAGCTTTCCATCTCAGTTTCGTCCTGAAGGGAGGCTGTTGGCATGGTCTTTGAGGAAAAGCCATATAAGAATAATTCATGTGCAGTTTAGGAGTGAACACACCTCATCATAAGCATTTTAGCTAAGATTATAGACAATAATTAAAGAAATAAAACTAACCTTTCAACAAAGTACAGGACATCTTCAATGCCACTTTCAGCCCTCTGCCGCACATCTACAAATTATGCGTGTTTGATCAGTGGCTGTTCCATTGGCAGCTTCTTAAGTGCATAGCCCACAGCACTTAGGAAACACATCTTCATGGAATGAATCCACCTGCCGTGGTGTGATGTCACCCTCATCAAGATATCTGTTAAGTTTAGCCCTGGTTGTGAACCCAATGTTCAACTTTTTACCTGTACAGATACAGCATATCAGGTTAACATAAATGGTTTAACATACTGATGCAGCAATATCAGCTTGACACATATTGCAAGAAATCCAACCAGAAGCTCACTGTTGGAAGGACTACCACAAACCTTAGGTTTCTACTCATGAAGTGGCAAAAGGCTAGGTACAAGGCTAAATATCACATTTTATCTATCACATATCACAGTGTATGATCATAATAATAGCCAAACACTAACCTGTCAAATGGTTTGCCTTCTCTTTATATGCAATTTCACAAGGCTCCTCATGGCCTTGCAGAGCTGCTGGAACCATACATTTGGAACATAGCTTGCGTACGAATGTCACCATCTTTGACAGACATTTACAAAACTAGTATTAGATCCCTGCAGCAGATAACAGCTGAGTTTACATTCACCACACAAAATCAAGTTCACACGCACAAACACAAACGAATAATTTCTTTCAAGATATAAAGTTTAAGAGAGTGAGTAGTTAATTGAACCACATGTCATTAACATACCTAGTCTCTGCTCAGTTTGGAGATGAAGATTTTCTTCAGCGATGTATTCTCTTCCCGAGTTTCTACCGCGTTTGTCTCTCTTTGTAACTCTTCTTCTGTCGCTAACTTCGGGACTTCTTGGGGTAAATAAGATGTATATGTAGCGAATAGGGTTACAGATGCGCTCCTTAGCGCCAGCTACCCTCGGGGAGTTTGAAAAGGAACGAACGCGTCTCGGCCCAAAATCAGATTTTATTTTTTGGCGTGAGAAATTGGATGTGTGGTGTGAGTGCGTGTGAAAACATGCAAAAGCGCGTGTCACACGGCGAAACCTGTGAGCACGGGCGGACTGGGGGAAAAAAGTGGCCCGGGAGTTACTGTCAGACCGGCCCACTCAATACACGGCGCGCGGCCCACTCAGTACACGGCGCGCTGCCCACTCAATACACGGCGCGTTGCCCATTCAATGCATCGCACGTATCGACCAGTCAGTGGCCTACTTGGAAAAATACCCATACACTTAACATTATTTTGGATGATTACAAATAAATTACATCATTTATGTTTTTTTTTTAATAACATTTGGATCCACCAATTTGCCTGGGTGGACACATGGAATACAATTATACTGGCTATTGTAACACTCCAAGGTAGGTATAGTTTGCTAGATGAATAGGCTTAACTCTGGGCTAGTATCAGATGGTTATACGTATAACTACAGAACATTAAGGAATGAATATCCACACAATAAAGAAACTGGAATCAGAGGGTAGAATTAGTATGAACTATATTGTAGAAATGAACAGAATAGAACATACGATGGGGTGTGAACATCAGTGGTATCAGTAGTGTTGCATGCTGGGTGTGTGATTGTGTGTGTGTGTGTAGGGGTGTTGAAGGTGCATAACAAAACAATAAGTTAAGTAACAGAACCTAAACTAACTCTGCTGGCCCGGGTGCATTATAGTCACATGATAATAAAAAAACAATATCAGTATACTCATGTGTTATTATGACCTCACTATCTAATCTAGATAACATATTAACATTGTTTATAATGTCAGTGTTGTGTGTAACACGGTGATCTTAGCATAACAAGCTAGCTGGTTACCTTATTTTACATAAATTATTAGAAATTATAAGATTGCCCTCTTTACAACTACCACCATGGATAGCTTGCTCATCGATTGTAAACAAGTGACTACGGCTAACATGTTTAAATAGATCATCTCGATGATGACAACAGCGCCAGCTTGCTTATTTTACCAGATCATAACGTCTCAATTTTGGACATTTATCTACCTAACATTAGCTAAACTAGTTGGTAGTGAACGTTACCTCATCTGTGAAAAGCAAGCTAACATTGGCCAAGTCAACGCCACAACTTACCATGTATCACTGTCACGCGAAATAACAGTCGTAAATGGCCCAGAGTTTTCTTAAATGCAATTCCTCAAAACTACCAGATGCCCCACGGGCTGCTCGTGTTTGACGGCACACGTCACTACGGTTGCGTGCCCTGGCGGGGCGTGTATGCAAATCCAGGTGCGTTTAATTTAAGAATCCTCATCCTCAATCCGCACAGCTGAGAACACTTCGGCTGTGTAAGAACCCATTTTCAGGTGTTCATTAATAAGGTGGAGATCGTTTCTTACGTTGAATTTCTGAAGTCCGTAAGAACACATTTCAGAAGACACTTCAGAACATTTTCGAAAAATAGGCCCTATGAGTGTGAATACAGATCGCGAGGAGGAGTATAAAAATCAGTCAGTGATTCAATTTTTATAGCTATTAGAGGAAATTATACGTGCTCTGAGTAGTATGGAAAATCGTTTAATATGCCGGCGGTGTAAGTGGGAAGGCCGGTTGGTGATGGATGTAGGTCGGTATTTTGGACCATCCCAACCTCGTCGGCCCACCGGGGATTCCCCTGGTATCCCCGATGGCCAGACCGCCCCTGCCTGTGAGTTGGCAGCTCTGCTTCTTCTGTGGCTAACGTTGGGATTCATTGGGTTAAATAAGATGTCTATGCAGCAAATAGGGTTACAGATGCGCTCCTTAGCGCCAGCTACCCTCGGGGAGTTTGAAAAGGAATGAACGCGTCTCTCCCCTAAATCAGATTTTTTTTTGGGCGTGAGAAATTGGATGTGTGGCGTGAATGCGTGTGAAAACATGCAAAAGCGTGTGTCACACGGCGAAACCGTGTGAGTTGGCTGCTCTGTGTGGTGCCTGTGGTAGGGATGAGAATCGAGAACCGGTTCTTTTTTAGAACCGGTTCCTAGTGAACCGATTGTTTGGAATCGTCAGCCAAATTCTTTAACGGTTCTGCTATCGGTCCTTTGTGGCGTTGCGCATGCGCAAACTTTTTTAGTTTCTTCTTCAGACTGCAGCAAACATGGCAACTAGGCAGAAGCGTTCTAAAGTTTGCCTCTATTTCACACGACAAAAATGACACCTACGCCACTTGTAACCTGTGTAAAAAGTCTATTTCGTCGAAGGGAGGAAACACAACAAATATGAATAAGCATTTGAACACACAGCATGGAATTAAATTACAGGAATGTCATGTCTTCGATGCATGCAGCAGCTCAGCTAATGTCGGCGCTTCATCTCTTTCTGTCCAAGGTAAACTCTTCAAAAGTGATCACAACCACTCACTGTGTGAAGCAATTTGCCTTTATTGTGTGTAGTCGATCCAGTTATCTTCTGTCCCTTCGTTTGAAGCATACATTTTAGCTCCGGCATTGGTCTCCCATTATTGATCACTTCACGTTTGGATTGAAAGTCTAGTTTTGAGAAATGTTTGATCGTAACGGTGTTAATTATCGGAGGGCGTGTGTTATCAGCAAACGTTCGCGTTTTCGTGTCAACCCATTATTAAACTGAGCATATCGTCTTTTAATCCATTATTAAACTTAGCATATAGCTACGCTAGCTTGGCTATAGAATCTTCCATTTTCAGCCCCCTACGTTGAGGCAGAGGTAGTGTTTGCCTCCCCTCTTAATGTGGCTTTATGTCAGCTCAGCAAATTCAGCGATTTTGTTAGTGCCATTTGTTTCATTGTGTAAACCAGCTTTCACTATATAGATAATCTCCATTTCCATCCAATTTAGCTGATGACGTTCAGAGTCAGACCGGTTCAGAGGCTGGTAGTCTGTCTGGGTCACAGGCTACAGCTAGCACGTCATGTACACCGAGGAGAGGATCAACGAATGTCACCGAGCAGTGACTAAGTTTGTGGTGAAAGGTTTGCACCCTTTTACTACGGTAGATGCCCCAGATTTTCGTTAGGCTAATTTCTAGGAACATGTTTAAATTAAACAGAATACATTTTATTTAAGTTATGTAAGTTTTATTTTAAGTTCAAGAGGAATATGTATAAATGTTTTTGGTTATTTAATTTTTTTTTATGTGTATATACATACTGTATATGGTGTGTGCAGCATTATAGAAAATTATATAAAAGAAAATGAATGTAAATAAACCCGTTTGTGCTCTTTTTTTCACCCCTTGCCCAATAAGAATCGATAAGGAATCGAATCGATAAGCAGGAATCGATAAGGCATCGGAATCGTTAAAATCTTATCAATTCTCATCCCTAGCCTGTGGTGAGTTTCATTAAGGTTCATTACCTGGTTATGGTATCGCATAGTCAATGATTTCTTGGTTTAAACAAACAGTACTAACACACATGCAACCTACATTCAGTTCGGTTTGGATTAAAGTTAGTTTTAATCAATTCAGGTACAACCTGTTAAATAAGTCTTGCATTGTTCACACCCAATGCAGTACAACTTATCGTGGCACATTTTGTAAGGCTGGGCCGCACAATTATCATGAAGCTAAAAACATCACGTATTACCTATCTAGCTCAAACACACTATCTACACACACTATCTACACACACACACTCACACAAGTCTTGACACAGTAAGGGTTACGGTTACCCATCAGAATGCAGAATGTCATGTACTTCTTATTTATTGTACAATGCAATGTCTCTTGTTTATATGCAAACATCAGGATAACATTATGTTGTGACATTGTCTTCTGATTATTTAAAAACACAAACAAAACAAAAAACATTTTGGACATGGGTCAGAAGATATCATAAAATCAGGCCAAGACCATTGTTCTCCGAGTCCACCTTTGATTCAAGTCAATTTGGGTTTGGTCTGTAAATTCTCCATTTCACATCATTGGCAACACGCAGTAAACTTTCAGCAGATTTGTCAAATCTTAACTCAGATGTCAGTATTTCAGGTATTGTCAGGCTAGCTACACATACACTTAGACTTGATTAGATTCGACTGATGAGGAGACCTAACATCTGTCTACCTCATAAACCCTCAATGTAGTCATCCACAAGGTGTACAAGTATATGACGCAAATGCTTAAAATGGGAATTAAATAAAAGCCAGCCTTAAAAAAAGGACATTTTTCCTGCTGTGTGTTTGTGTGTGTATCTGTTCATTTAGTAATATGAATGTTTCCTCCACAGCACACTCTGTTGCGAAGAACTTGCACTTTATTGCATAAGTGATACATCCAATGCACTACCCTGTGTGATGTAGAAGTATGGTTAGATATCTCTTAACCTTATTTTGAATATATATTCTGTTTCCTGGCTTTTACAAAATAATGTTGTCAGTGTGAAACTGGATTCAGCTGGTATGTTTTGTTGGCTGCAGGCCAGTTGGAGACTTCTGCAGTGAATGCTGTGGTGACCAGTGCACCAGTATGTGTGTTGGTTTTAAAGAAACAAAAATCTAGCACTAGTTCTCTTTTTCTAAAGCTAAAGCAGAACTATTTAATTTGGCAGCCACTCATTATAGAAATTCAATTAAACATAGGAACTTTACCAGCAGCTAACTTTACAACATGATATGCTCCATCCTTCTTCCTCTTTTATTTAATTCCCTTTTTAAGCATTTGCGTCATATACTTGTACACCGTGTGGATGACTGCACCTTGTCATTAAGTATCCCAAGTCAATAATTGAAAGGCTTATGTATGAATGACAGCCTCTCCTTGCGTACATTTACAGTCACCAAAGGTAGCTCTCCTGGCACAAAGTCCAACCCATCCTTCACTCCCATATGTAACCCCCCCCCCCCAACACACACACACACACACTTTCATATGTGATCTGAATAGTGTGTGGTTTCAGCACTGTCAGCATGTTAGTTTCAAACCAAGTCAAGGAGACACTAAGCATGATGCCTCTAAGGAAGGTTTGCTCCTTTAGACCAAAGGTGCTGATAAATGTATGTATATTAGCCTTTATGACTTTTTCCCTTTTTTTATGGAGCACCTCAAAGAATATATGCTACAACGCCGATCAGCGGAAAGCGGCAGGTACTTTATTTACCAGTGACCTGGGAGAATTATTGACATGTTCAGCCATAATCCGAGGGGACGTTGAAGGACTTAATGAGGAAGACCTCAGCAGATTTCTGAAGAAGAGAAAACGCGAACCTTTGCCAGAGTCTTTCTATCTCAGTTCAACGAAAGATTGCAGTGCTTACATCAAAGACAGGGGGTTTCTAACCGTAGCCCTCAGTGAAGAAGAGAGGGACTTTCCTATTGCCTATTCCATGGTGATCCATGAGAAGATCGAGATGTTTGAGAGGCTCCTCAGAGCTGTGTACACACCACAGAATGTGTACTGTGTGCATGTGGACAAGAAGTCTCCAGAAAACTTCATGAAGGCTGTGGAAGCCATTGTTTCTTGTTTTCCAAATGTGTTTGTGGCAAGCAAACTGGAGAGGGTTGTTTATGCCTCTTGGTCTCGAGTCCAAGCTGACCTGAACTGCATGAATGATCTGGTGGACTCGACTGTTGAGTGGAAGTACCTTATCAATACCTGTGGAACTGACTTCCCCATCAAAACCAACACAGAGACGGTGCGAGCACTACAAGTGCTAAATGGACGGAACAGCTTAGAGTCTGAGGCAACTCCTGAGCACAAGAAAGCGCGCTGGGAATACCACCACAATGTCACTGAGTCTGATGTCATTCAGACTGACATTAAAAAGAGCCCCCCTCCCATCAGTAGCCCAATGTTCTCTGGAAATGCTTACTTTGTGCTGTCGAGAGAGTTTGTGGAGCACTTGTTTAAAAACCCAGAGGCTAAAGCTTTGCTTGAGTGGGAGAAGGACACATACAGTCCAGATGAGCACCTTTGGGCATCTCTTCAGCGCATGCCAGGTATGCCAGGGTCCAGCCCTCCCAACAACAAATACGACACGACGGACATGACCTCCATAGCCCGTCTGGTGAAGTGGGTTTACCATGAAGGAGATGTAAGGAAGGGGGCTTCTTATCCCCCATGCAATGGAGGATACAGAAGAGCAGTGTGTGTGTATGGTGCCGGTGATCTCAACTGGATTCTCAGGCAGCAGCATCTTGTCGCCAACAAATTTGACCCAGAAGTCGATGAAATTGCACTTAAGTGCCTGGAACATTACTTGCGCTTTAAAACTTTAACTGGTCAATCACTTCAGTTTGCTGAAAAATCTCACATAATGAAAAGGTAATTCGTCATTCTAGCATTATTTTTTTATGTGTATTTATTAGGGCTATATGTATATGCTTGAAAGTATATAAGTAAAATGTGATGGTATGTTTTCATAATTCATGAACACTCATTTGAAGGCACCTTTTCTTGATGCAAAACAAGTTTATAATTCGCAGAACTTAGTCAGTCTCGTGTTTACCAATGATAATAAAGCAACTATGGTTATCATAAAGAGTTGACAATGGAATAACCTTTGCAATGTAAAACATTTTATATGTTACAAAACAGTTTTGCAGCAGATCCTTGATAAGCATTTGAATGTCTGTATATTGTAGCGATCTCAGAGACAGGCGTCTCTGGCTTGTTTATTAAAACACGTTAGATTAGATTAGAATCAATTAGATTAATCGTGCAGCACTATTTAATTGTTTAACATATTTGTTGATGCCGTGTCCTGAAGGACTTCAGTTAAACAATTCGCACAAGTATTCAGACACTGCTACAGAATGGCAAACGGTATCAGTTTATATAGGCTACAATTTATGCGATTTACACCTGGGAAATAATAATAATAATAATAATAATAATGGACTTTATTTGTATAGCACACTTTAAAATACAAAGAAATCTCAAGGTGCTTAACATAGTATAGACAGTCACAACAACAATAATACAAAGTAATAGAAGTGCTAATGAAGTGCAGAAAATAGGATAATATAATATACCAAAAAAGATAATAAATTAATTTAAAATAATTAATAAGATTATAATGAGATCGAATAATATGTATTAAAAACAGAGTAATTTTGGACAGAGCAATTAAAACAATGCATTCTAAAAACAACACAGAAAATAAACTAAAACAAAGACCAGGACTTTAGGTGAAGGCAGAGATAAATAAATGGGTTTTGAGGTGTGATTTAAAAGCAGTGAGGGAATCTAAGGCCCTAATGTTCTCCGGGAGCTAGAAATCACACTAGGGCATTTATACGACACACAGACTCTTCTACTCCCTTGTGCCAAGAGTCAAATAATGTTTAATAAGGGGCTTAAGGCAGAAACACAAGCAAAAAGGCTTGATAGTAGAGTAGAGTCGAGTCCATGATACCATGCAATGGAAAAGCATTATTTCCGTTGCTAAGCAGCATAAACTAATTCTACCTGTCTGTTTTTCTTCGGTTTTAGTGTTGTGTTGTATTCCATTCAAAAAGTCCAAACTTCAGCCCGTGTGTCCGTGCACCATGACGTCTACTTTGTTCTGTTTCACAACTTCACGTGTTTTTTTCTAGCAATAAATTAAAATATTAGATAAGGGTATTTCCTATATGGTGGACACCTACAGTATGATTACCTATTTAATTATTTCATTGAAAGTCAGGCAGACAAACCATAAAAAAATATTTCACTAAAGTCCTTTAGGACACAGCATCAACAAAATAAGAAACAATATTAGTGATCAAACTGGATATTTGCTACACTGCTGCCACCTACTGGATCTGGGATCTTATTTAAACCATTACTAACTATTGACTTGAAATCAAATTAAAGAAAGATAAAATAGGCTCACGTTATGCTAGGATAGATCGTCATAGAGAATATTCAAAGCAACATTATGCAGGCTTATGTTGGTGACTTGTTTTTCTGACATCCTCCAATTTATTTTGAGTGTATTGTCATGTGATGGAGAGAGGAACTACACAATTAACTCTGAATGTCAAAACACTTGGTTTACTTGGTGAAAATAACATATTAGCCATATCCTGGCCTCTCTCCACTGGCTTCCAGTGCGGTTCAGGATTGATTTTAAGGTGCTCCTGTTTGTTTGTTTGTTTGTTTGTCAGCCCTGAATGGGCAGGCCCCGTCCTATATCACAGACCTCTTAACCCCTTATTCCACTGCCAGGCCCCTCAGGTCGTCTAACTTAGGGCTCCTGGTAGTCCCCCAACCAAAGCTTATATCCAGGGGTGACCGCTGTTGCAGCCCCTAGACTGGAACAGCATTCCCCTCTCTATCAGAAAAGCCCCCTCTATTCACTCCTTCAAGTCCAGGCTCAAAACCCACTTTTATTCTCTAGCATTTGGATCCTCCTGATCTGAGTTGATAATTTGTATACTTGCTTTCGATGTATAAAGATGCTTAGTTGAGTGTTTTGCTTCTGTTTTTCTATTTGATTTTATATTTTATGTTATCTAATTGTTTTGTTTCTGTTTTCTATTTGATTTTATATTTTATTGTGATTTAATTGCACAGCACTTTGGTCAACGTGAGTTGTTTTAAAATTTGCTTTATAAATAAATTTGACTTTGACTTACAACACGTATGCCATAAATACTTTGCTCAAATATTTCTTTGGGAATCAAACTTTCCCTGATGTTACCACCTCTGTTAACATGTGTCTTGGCTGACATTACCTTCGAAACACCATCACTGAGTATATATACCTGACAAACATATGAATTAGTACAAAAAATGTATTCCATAGAGCACATTGGAGGACTTTGACAGTGTGTACGTTTATTTTTACTGTGTGTTAATAAAAAAAAACCTTTAAAAATTGTAAAATGTAAAACATTTAGTGTTGGGTGATTGCAGGAAGATAGGTGCCAGACTTCAGGTGGAGGATCTCTGTATGCTGAAGTCATTCAGTGTGGCTTTGTGTTCAATAAGGCCTGATCAGTTACATTTTGCAGACATGTGAAAACAGACAAAACAAACCAAGCACTTGAAAATAAGCTGGAAGAAATGGCTGAAAATAACATGACCAAGTATTTATAGCTGAAAATAATGCAGTCTAATACACCAGTCCTGCAATAAATCTTTGCTTTATGAAGGTTATATTATTCTGTATTAGTTTCAACTAATTTATAGATCTGTTGATTCAACTGTGTGTTTGTTATGGATGCTACAGTGTGTTTAATTGTGTTGCGTTGTATTTCTATTATTTGGACCACCCCAAACCCTCTCTGAACATTGATATAGCTATCAAATGAAGTACAACAGGTCATGTTTCATGAACGAGCACGCAAACATCAATGAATATAAATTAATATAATGTAAAGTCTTGCTTAAGGCAGCAAGACTGTCAGGGCCAGCCCTACCCCCAGGATCTGTAAAAGCACAGGTTGGCCGAGCAAGAACATTAAAACAGTGGACTAGACAAAATATTGTAATTGAAATCAGGATCACAGGGACATTTACCTGAGAAGCATAGTCTCTGCCATTCACACTACTCAGTATGGGCGATGTCGAGGACACCATAGAACAGTATACCGCTGATATTGCAACTGTAACCTCGCTATTGCGGAGACAGTATGCATGGTCCTGACCAGTGGTCCAGGAAAAAGAAGAGTACCTCAGTGCCAAGGATCCCTTCCTTTATATTTCAGTTTAGAGAGGAACATGTTTGTAGTAAATATGTAAACAAATGTGTGGTAAATGGGTAAACAATTGCATGCCTGTTCTAAAGGATACTACAAGGGAGCCATGGTGAGGGGGAAGAGCGGAGTAAAGTGGGGGACGTGTCCTGATCTGCTTTGTGTTGGCCGCTCAGGTTCTTTGGTTGTTGTGCTGCTTAGTTTGCCAGATGTGGGCTTGTCCATGGATGTTGCTATGGTTCCCAGGTGTGCCTCTCTCTTGGCAAACCTGAAGGAGAAAAGAAACACACAATAATTAATTTAGCAAACATTTAAAAAATGCCAATCTGTATCATACCAAAAACACAATGTCACTGAAACTGATGAAGCATATGGTTGACACATAATAACTGGTTTAAACCATTTGCATGTCATGACTTACATGTCAACAACCATGATGAAATACTGTGTTACATTGTTACATTTCTAAAGACTTAATTCTGTTGTCACATTGACTGCCCACCAACATTTAGCTCTAAGTTTTAGCTCGCCATTAACAGTTAGGGTACGTAAAAAAAGATATGTAAAACATAAATAAATAATAATGTTCTAGTATTATCTTTCTCAGGATCGAATTAATAGCTAATTTGCCAGTGAGCTGGCTTACAATATTTACGATGGAAACTTTTGATTCCCCATTAAATTGCATTTTAATGTGAGCTCAAACATGATTTAGCCATGCTAACTGGAAAGCTATACGGACATTCAATCTGAATAATGGTAGTGTGTGTACAACAATACAATTATTGAAAACTAGTTTGAAACTTCAGCCAAACACGTAACAAGACTCTGATAATGTAAACTCTTTAGACACTGTACATTTTTCGAGAAGTTAATATAGCCTATGTTACATCAGCCATCTCATGTCAACTAGCAAACAAGCTAACACTACCTCGTGTTCCCCGTTATGCTCTAGATTATTCTCCAAAACATTGTCGATAGACGATGGGTGGAAGACTGTTCGATCCGCTTATCGGAAGCCATTCTAAAATCCCCTAAATCCTACTCACTGCTCCTTTAAGATGAAAAAAAAAATCAGCTCCAACAGAGTATTGCGCAAGCGCGAAGAGGGTTGCCATCGTTTCCGCAGCAATCAGTGAGAGCCCGAGCCCAGTTTTCGCTGCGCTGCCCTCCACCGGCTGTCCCGCATCATGTTTCGAAGTGCCGCACGACTGACATGCTCCGGTGTCCGGGGTTTAACACGATCAAGACCTCAATACACAGGTAATTGCTCATTGTTACACGCAGTTTTATAACAGTGATCTGTTCTGAAAGACAACCTTTGGGTCAAACCGACGAATTCGAACACAGTGACGTTAGCCTTTAGCTACTAGCTACCTAGCAAGCGATTAACCTCAGCTACCAGCCGGTAGCGAATGGCTAGCTAGAGTTTGCCATGGAGCCTGTGTTGGAGCCATGTCGATTGTTGTATTGAGTCGTATTACGAACGGAAGTATACCTAAATATTTTTGCAACACACTGAAACGTGTCCCTTGGTTGGTAGAGTTTCATTTTTTTCTGAAACCCCTCTTTACTTCGGACTGTGTCCTTGCAATGACCCACTAAAGTGAGGCTTGGGGCCTTGCCTCCTCGGATAGCCTGTTAGCTTGCTTTGAGACTTCGATTTAACGTCGGAGGTAACGATAACTATCAGTAAGTGGTTGTTATTTGGGGTAACTTTAACCGCTAGCTAGCCATTTGGCTAGCCTAGTTGCCAAAGGCCCGCGTTGATCCGACAAAGCATCTTTGTTAGAGATAGCACCACGTCTCAAGTGTTGTGTATCAAGACATTTGTTGGGTAACGTAAATATTAACTCTTTCTGAACTGATTTCCCACCACCTAATCCAACGGTAGCCGCTACACCTGTTAACAGTTGCTAATGATAGTTAGGTACCTACCCAAGTGTTCGTTTTGTTGTTAGCGATACTTGGCTAGCTAGATAGCAAGGTGACCATGGACCTTTACTGTAAGAAATATTGACGTTAGTAGAATGACCAAACAAAACCCCACAGCATGGAATAGCCATTTACATTTTGAGATTAACTGTTACCAGCCATCTTTGTTCAGCAAAGTCATTGTAACTATACATTGTATATAAATTATAGTAACATACTGTCTTCGCTAACTAAATAACTTCGCAAGCAACCGACTTCATGTTACTGTTTTCTAAATTAAGTGAGTTTACTAGCTAACAACGTGACCTGGTCGTTGACCTCACAACACCATGTTATATGCCTTTTTGATTATTAGTCTAACGTTATTCTATTGCTGCCAGGTGACGGAGACGTTTTCCTACGTGGCCTCATTAACACATGGTGCATACAACTAGGTTAAACGGGTTGCAGAACAGACTTCTGTAGTGAGGAAACTACGTGCCCAGTTGGAGGTAGTCTCCCTTTTACAACCAAGGCGAGGTCATGCAAGAACATTGGCAGAAGTCCAGCTGGAACCTGTATGCTAGCCAGTGCCTTTACCCTTCACTTGAAGTGCATAGAGCTGTAGTGTCAAACCAGGCCAGGCCTAGTTGTGTCTGTCACTGTGAAAATCTGAATAAATACAGAAGATTGCTGTGCTGGTATGAATCAGTTTATTTCAAAGCTTCCTGACTCTGGGTTAAACCTAAAACTTAACAGATGTTTTTTTTGTTTGTTGCATTCTAGCCCCTCTGGCTGCTCGTAGCTACTCACATGGCAAACAGGAGACCGACGAAGAGTTTGACGCTCGTTGGATCACCTACTTCAACAAGCCAGACATTGATGCGTGGGAGCTGAGGAAAGGTAAGAGGAGACTTGGGATTCAGGTGGGGGTATGCCTGACTGACTGACTGAAGAGTCCTGGTTGTTAGGTTGGGAAATACCTGACTGAGAAGTGTGAGAGAGGAGAGTCCCGGTTGTTAGGTTGGGAAATACGTACCTGACTGAAAAGTGTGAGAGAGGAGAGTCCCGGTTGTTAGGTGGGGGTATACCTGATTAAGGACATGTGAGAAGTGCTACCCAGCACTCAGATGGGTGTATGTATGCATGTATGTATGCGTCTGACACCTGCTGCAGTGGGACCCATTCAGGTGATGCTCCCGGTGTGAAGCCATGACGCTGTTTTCACAGCTCTCAGTCCTTTACAGGAAATAGGCGTGTGGATGTGGTGTTAAAGTGAAACCCAGGCGATCCTTCATTGTTTTGAAAATGTCCTGAAACAAAAGAGCAGAACGTCTATCAGAAACCAGGAAGCCTGGATTGCTTCCTCTCAGTTAGCACCTTTCTTTGATTAAAAACATGCCTGTCTGATGATGTCCTGCGCCTCAGGCTGTATGTTGAGTACATTGGACTATGACCACAGTTAAAAATGTCTTAAGAAAATGGTATTTTTAACAATGAAAAGTGATTCAGGTAATTGGTACGGTCTTCGCCCCCACCTGACGACAGATTTCCTGTATTGCAGGCATGAATACCCTGATTGGGTATGACCTGGTTCCGGAACCCAAAATCCTAGAAGCAGCTCTGAGAGCCTGCCGGAGGCTAGACGACCTGGCCAGCGCCATCCGCATCCTGGAGGCCGTCAAGGTAACCACATCAACACAAACCAAGGCATTCTGGGATACACTGTTGGTGCAAAGCCCTGCACTTGAGTTTTCAGATCTAGAGATAAAAGCTTTTCATTTATGAAAGTGTGTCCCAGATCACAAATATTTTCTTATTGGGCCAAAGTCATGGTGTTATGGCTGCAGAATAAAAATGGCATTTTCGTATTCACGTCTTTACTTGTCCTAGGTCTTCATTAATTACTAATTATTATTAATTAACTAATCATATTCATTCAAGCACCGTCAACATGTACACAGATAGACATGGTTGACCACATAATTAATGGCCGATCAGATATCTGAACCAAGGATAATGTATGAACACATCAGATATGTGATGTGTATGAAACTAGACACTGAACACACACAGCCCTGAACACAGACACAGCCATGAACGCACACAGGCCTGAACACACACATAGCCCTGAACACACACACAGCCCTGAACACACACACATAGCCCTGAACACACACACACAGCCCTGAACACACACACACACACACACAGCCCTGAACACACACACACAGCCCTGAACACACACACACAGCCCTGAACACACACACACAGCCCTGAACACACACACACAGCCCTGAACACACACACACACACACACAGCCCTGAACACACACACAGCCCTGAACACACACACACACACACACACACAGCCCTGAACACATACAGCCCTCAACACACACACACAGCCCTCAACACACACACAGCCCTCAACACACACACAGCCCTCAACACACACACAGCCCTCAACACACACACAGCCCTCAACACACACACAGCCCTCAACACACACACAGCCCTGAGCACACACAGCCCTGAGCACACACAGTCCTGAACACACACACAGTCCCGAACACACACACAGCCCTGAACACACACACACAGCCCTGAACACACACACACAGCCCTGAACACACACACACACACACACAGCCCTGAACACACACACACACACACACAGCCCTGAACACACACACACACACACACAGCCCTGAACACACACACACACACACACACAGCCCTCAACACACACACACAGCCCTCAACACACACACACAGCCCTCAACACACACACACAGCCCTCAACACACACACACAGCCCTCAACACACACACACAGCCCTCAACACACACACAGCCCTCAACACACACACAGCCCTCAACACACACACAGCCCTCAACACACACACAGCCCTCAACACACACACAGCCCTGAGCACACACAGCCCTGAGCACACACAGCCCTGAGCACACACAGGCCTGAGCACACACAGGCCTGAGCACACACACAGCCCCGAACACACACACAGCCCCGAACACACACACAGCCCCGAACACACACACAGCCCCGAACACACACACAGCCCCGAACACACACACAGCCCCGAACACACACACAGCCCTGAACACGCACACACAGCCCTGAACACACGCACACACAGCCCTGAACACACGCACACACAGCCCTGAACACACGCACACACAGCCCTGAACACACACACACACACAGCCCTGAACACACACACACACAGCCCTCAACACACACACACACAGCCCTCAACACACACACACACAGCCCTCAACACACACACACACAGCCCTCAACACACACACACAGCCCTCAACACACACACACAGCCCTCAACACACACACAGCCCTGATGTACTCTGTGTGCTCAGTAACTTGGGTTTATTCCTGTCAGATCAGCACAGCATCTGATGGGTTGAAGGTAGTAAGTGCGCAGGTTGAGAGATGCTTGTGTGCCTGTTTGCTCTGTCTGATGTCTCTGCTTTGGTGGTGTTTCTGTGTTTAGGACAAATCTGGCCCCCACAAAGAGATCTACCCCTTCTTGATTCAAGAGCTCCGGCCAACCCTGACTGAACTTGGTATTTCCACACCTGAGGAACTTGGCATCGACAAAGTATAGATGTTTTCATGTCTGGGTGAGTATTAGAAGACACTGGTGTTTACAAGAGACTCATACTTTTGCACATTTAGTCATTTGGCTTTCATGCTCTCATCCAGAGCGACCAACTAGTGAGGGGCCATGCCAACAATAACTTGACTCATGGAATTAAGTGTAGCCTGTTTATAATTGTAAATCATGTAACACTACCTGTATTTAAAATGAGGGGCACATGTTTAGCCCTGCGTTGCTCTCTCAGTGTCTCATCTCTTTGTTTTGTGTTTTCTCCCCAGTCTTCCGATGGACTGCTGACATTACGTGACGGCGGCCCTCTGTACTTGAAGTCTGATGTTATGATATATGTGTGATATTTAATTGGCCTTTATTATGTTCTTTTGCTTGTAAAATAATGACGGACTTAATAAAGGGAGATTTATCTTTACGACATTCTGTGACGATGAGCGATGTTGCTGTGTCTGTCTTCTGTGAACATGAATGCGATTGGAGGTGAAAAGAGAAACCTCTCTGGTTAGCCACTAGAGGGCGTACTCAAACCAATACTGTTCTGTCTGTGGTGAGCATAAATACACGTGAATAAAATGTCCCAAGCTGATATTGAAACTGCCATTAAACCATGAAGACACTGCGTCCAAATCAAGTGTTACACCTGCTTCCTGCCATTTCAGGCTGTTATTGAAACTAGATTATTTATAGTAACAGAGTTGGGTCCAGTTTGGCATTTCTAATAGTAGGGCAGTAATCGAATACATGTAAGTTAGTTTATCAGTGCGTGGACCATACTAATCACGGCCCAGTGGCGGACATTAGAAACCAGACAAGTAATATGGACAACATCTACTAAATGTAGTCTAGAGACCTACAACGGCACGCAGTTTGCATTTAGCAAGTAAGCTGGATAAAGTGACTACCGCCGCAGGTTGGAGTGATGGCCACTTGTGTTTGCTTTGTGCTATAATTATTCAACTGGTGGCGAGGGCAAATCTTAACGTGTTGCTATCGCGGGGCGGACCCTACGTGGAATGACTTTGGGTGGGGGTTAGTGTAGGAGGAGGAGGAGAGGAAAGGGAGGGGTGTGCCATGCGCGGCAGACCGGGAGGTGAGTTTGGTCATTTCCCTCTGGCTGGCCCCCTTTTTAATCTCGACAACGTTTTTCTACAGTGGGGAAGGGTGAAGGGTTGCTGCCGAAATTGAAATTAAGGGCTAGCGTGGATGCGCAAATTCCCGGTGCATTGTTCCCACACAGGCTGTCACATCGAGAGGAAAGAAAAGGTTAATTTACGTGGACGGTATGGTCGACAACTCCAGTAACAGCAAGGCGCAAATGGTAAGTTCGTCGTGTTGGCAGCCTGCCATGATATCAATGATTCACACGGTAATTTGCTGGATTTGGAGGTGTCATATCGGAGCATAATTCTCAGAGGAAACTAATTAAAACAGTAAATCGTTGCTAATTACAGTTAGTCAACGTTGTACTGAAGTTACTGGCCAAACTTAACCATGAACAAGTTGTTGGCTTGTTTAAATCCATGTTGTACACGTCACGAATGTATGCATACTTTGCAGTCCGATGAGGCCGCTTCGTCAGTATGGTCCGAGATTGTCGATTGAGAAATTATTTTATTAGTTTTATCATTTCTACCCATAGTCCTATGTACGATTAAGAAGTGTGGGATTCGTGCCTAATGAAGATGCATATGGGCTGGAGTTGGGATAGTATGTTGTGTAAAAGTAGCAAAACTTGATTTGTTTTCCTCGGAAGTGCGCCATTTACATGCATTAACATTCCATGTTCCGAAGCTTGTGTAATTTATGCCTATAATTACTTATATGCCTTGGAAGCGGTTCAGTATCTGCTCACTGCTCAACAACACTGACATGCGATCTTCTAAGAGTTATAAATAATTTCAACAAGGCACTATTAAATTGCCCGACCGGAAATTGCTTCACCGTCGCCGCTATTTAGTGTAGATGCTAAAATGCTCGTTTTCTGCAAAATACTTACTTACTTCTGGTCATTCAATGCAAAGGTTTGGGTCTGAATAGTTGTGCTAACGTGTATGTCCTTTTATGTTGGTAATTGATGGCCCCATTCCTTGTTTTACAACTCCTTGTCTTTAGCTCCAGGATATAGGCGTAACTCTGCTTTCTTTCAGTGACCATTCAATAGGCCGTTTCCTGATGCGTGTTACAATGTATACGAAGGGCTTTTTTTTGTGGCTCTTAAGACATGGCGTGCGTATGTTTTTGTTATACGATTGTTTTTCTTTCTTTCAGATGACACAGAATAACTCAGTTTAGCTTCCCAACCCCACGCCATTTAAGCAAGCATATGTGCATCACGAACTGTGATGCAGGTCCATTTAAATAATTTTTTTGTTGTCACACCCCCCCCCTCCCTCTCAGGCGAGCTTATCACAGGAGGGCGGTTTCCCTGGCCTGGGTGGTTCTGCTGGAGTGAAGTTGGAGGCTGTGATGGAACAGCTCCAGAAGCAGCAGCAGGCCAAGCTGGAGATGGAGCGCAAGGAGATGCACCTGAGGGAGGCCCAGATCCTCTATGCCCAGCAGGTGGCCGCCCAGCAGGCCATCCTCGCCCAGGGGGGCCCGCTGGCCCCAGAGTTTTACGGCAAGAGCAGCAGGGACCATGCCGCCCTGAAGGTGGGCGCTGGGCCGCAGGCCAGCCGGGTGTCTATGCAGAGCAGCGTAGACTCCATGCGTGAGGAGGAAGACGAGGAAGAGGATGATGACGATGACGACGACGTGGAGAGGCGACGGGGCTCCGAGGGGGAGGAGGATGAGGATGACGAGATGATGGAAGGGGATGACGGCAGCGAGGAAGACGAGGGCGAGGGACTGGAGTTCTTGAGAAAGCAGAGTCAGGCTCTGCAGCAGGCAGCGGCCGGTGTGCCCCCCTACCCGTTCCCCGTTTACTCTGCCTCCCCTTCCGTGGCCAAGAAGAGGGCCCGCTCCCCCCCCACCAAAATCAAGGACGAACCCGAGGACAAGAGCCTGTCCCCCCCCGCCGGCCAGCAGGCCTTCTCCACCCCTACCGGCATGGCCGACTGGAGCTTTGACGAGTCCTTTAAACAGGTGAGCGGCTGCCCTCCCATTACCCTTTGTGTTCGTCTGTGAGAAATAGACCAGCGGCAATAGAGATGTGTGCCCTGAGAAGTAGCACGTGTGGAAGTGGATGCTTCCATGTCTCATCACCTTGTCATTGCCTATGTGGCTTATTGGGTCATTTTGTTGCAAGAAGACAGAACAGAAGCTAGCGTGATCACCTACTGTACTGTACCTACTGGTGGGTGGCTATGGCCCTTTCCCTGCCAGCTCTCCCCCTTCCCTTTCAGTGTTCCCCGGGGACTGGGGTTTCTCCAGGCACCGGCCTTCTGTCCTTAAACACCCATGATGTGTGGTTGGCCTGGCAACCAGCCCAACAGAAGGGTTTCATTCAGTTATTCTTCCTTCCTTTCTTTCTTTCTTTCTTTCTTTCTTTCTTTCTTTCTTTCTTTCTTTCGCTCTCCTCCTGAGCTTTCACTTTCCCCTCTTCCCCATGGCTGCTGTTACTCGTTGCGTGATTCGAGTGGCCTTGGCGCCGGTCCAAACGGACACGCTGTCAGATTAGCGCTGAAGAGGAGAGGTGTGTGTGAGGGAACATTTACGCTGTTTGACTGTTAACTGTAGATACATATAGATACATTTAGATCACAGCTCTGTTAACTGTAGATACATTTAGATACATTTAGATCACAGCTCTGTTAACTGTAGATGCATTTAGATACAGATCACAGCTCTGTTAACTGTAGATACATACAGATCACAGCTCTGTTAACTGTAGATACATTTAGATCACAGCTCTGTTAACTGTAGATACATATAGATCACAGCTCTGTTAACTGTAGATGCATTTAGATACAGATCACAGCTCTGTTTGGTCTCCTCTACTGGGGAATCTGTGTGTTTTGTGTGTGTGTATATACTCTAAAATAGAAAACTCCTTTCTGTTTATTGTGATAAAGGGATTTATTGCTTATCTAGGTTGGGTCACAGGCTGGTTGCGGTGAGTGCTGTCCGATTCATTACTCTGACAAGTCACAGTGTGTTTTTTTATGGGCCAACACTCTTTAATGGGCACATGGAGAGAATGACAAGAGTCTATAGAACCATAGCGTGATAGACTGTACAGACTAGGTGTAGGTTGTCGATTTATCCCATTAGCACATTGAGATGGGTTTGACCGACATTAAACCCCTCTCTAATGTAAGCCTAGAGAGATTGATCTGTTTTAAGAATTGATTGATTTTGTTCAGCTTTTATTCATTTGAAGTACAATTGAGTAGCCTGCATGGCTGCATTCGACCTTTATTTTCAACCAGGATGGTTGGTTACTTCACCATTGCTTGCACACACAGACACACACACACACACACACACACATATACATACATGTGTTTGTCATTACAGGTCAGATTGTGACCGACGTTAGAAACCAGCCCTGTGAAGTTTATAGGCATCGTGTGGCATTTTGATGGGAAACTCAAAGGTCTGCTGGCGCTCATAAATCCCTCTGCCGTGACAACAGCCTTTTATTGTTCGCTGGCATTTTATTTCCGACGCAGCACCATGCGAGCGCCTGCTGCCGCTATGCTATGGAGACTGGATATGTTGACAGGAATCAGCTCCAGGTTGTCGTCACACCCGTGTGTGTGTGCGCGTGTGTGTGTGTGCGTGTGTGTCCTTGTGTTTGTGTGTGTGTGTGTGTGTGTGTGTGTGTGTGTGTGTGTGTGTGTGTGTGTGTGTGTGTGTGTGTGTGTGTGTGTGTGTGTGTGTGTGTGTGTGTGTGTGTGTGTGTGTGTGTGTGTCTGTCACACCCATGTCGGCCTCTATTTCCAGGGCTCTGAACACTACCTCTCCGTAGCAAATATAGCTGTGTGGGCGGGCGACGGACGGCTTAAAGGCTGACAGCTGGGTGATTGCCCTGTGCAGTGTGAGTGCTATCGCTACCTTTACCGCAGATGAATGACTGACTCCATGCTAGGAGAAGCATTGTGAACAAGCACAAAAGTTTGTCTCAAACCCGTGTTGGCTTGTGTAAATCCAACACCACAGCTGTGCTTGTGACCTTCGGAGAGATTTGTTCACGTAAATTGGTGATTAGCCCGATACAATTGATTAGCTAATAGAAAAAGAAGCCCCACTCTATAGGCTTCTGTTGCAGGCGCGTTGTGAGTGACACACTTTTGTTAGCCGAGCTCCTATTGGCTCAGGGCCTGTGTTGTGGATATGCGGTGGGGGTTAGTGTTGGGGAAGGATCTGTCCATCTCTCTCTCTTTTTGTCTTCTCCCCTCTTCATCTGTGCTGTGTTTCTGTGTGCTGTTTGGTATAGAATGATGCTGAGTAGTGGCGGTGGGATCAGGTTGCACTGCTGGAGGTGTGTGGGGGGAGGGGGGGTAGTGTGTGTGTGTGTTTGGGGTGGGGGTGCTCTGATGGCACCAGTTACACAAAAGACAACAGATGCCCCAAATGGCATTTCCAAATGAGGGTGGGGGGTTGCCCCTGTAAGGATTTTCACACTTAACTGGACGGCCTCAGACAGTCAGCCAGCAGACACACACACACACACACACACTCACCAGCTCAGACTTGTTCTGGCATAGAGGACGTGATGTGACGGCGTGTGTGGAAGGGATCAGCTCGCCGCTCAGCTGAAGGAAGGGCAGTATGGCTGCCATGGGAACGCTCTCCTGAACACTAACACCTCCTCCTCCTCCTCCTCCTCCTCCCTGCCGTGGTCTTGGCCAAACTGGCTCTCTGACGACCATCTACACCAGTGCTTTGACCCAACACTGGTGTTCCTCCATCGCTTTGACCCAACACTGGTGTTTCTCCTCGGCCATTCTCCCTGCGTTGACCTGAGTGTGTGTCAGCATGAGGAGGCCCTGAGAGATGAGCCCCATGCTGAGGTAAGCACAGAGGCCCTGGGGGCCGTCATTGATTGGTCAGAGGAGGACAGATGAGGCCCAAACAGAAGGGTGGGTAACTCCTGAAGATGTGAGAAGGCACCACAGACAGATGGCCAGTGCACCGTGAGGAGGTGATGCTGGATAATAAACATTTGACACCCGAGCTGCCTGCCATTGGTGCCATTGGCCACACAGAAAGGACCAGTAGGGGTCATCCCTAAACACACACACACACACACACACATACACACACACACACACACATACACACACACATACACATCAGACCAGTACCTCGCACACCCGACTAAACTCTCACTCTCTCACACACATACACACACATCAGACCAGTACCATGCGCAGCAGACTAAACTCACACAGCGGTCCAGTACTGGGCAGGCCCAAACAACTCCCGTTTCTCTTGGGCGACAGCACTTCATTTTCGTGAATCGGCTTTTGTGTCTGCCGTTGCTATAGCTACCTTTTGTGTCTGCCGTTGGTATAGCCACCTGTTGAAGAAGCCATAAATATATACGTGGAGGCGCACGGATTGCAGGTTTATCTACTGCTTTGCACGTGGTAAAAGTAGAACTCTGTTCTTCAGCCACAACCTTCTGTCATGTTTGTGGTTGTGTTCTTGCAGTCAGACGTCTCAGGGCTCGCTCCCTCGTCCTTTTGAAACGGGGTCCCCCCCCTATATCACCCTCGCTACCTTGTCCTTTTGAAACGGGGTCCCCCCCTATATCGCCCTCGCTACCTTGTCCTTTTGAAACGGGGTCCCCCCCTATATCGCCCTCGCTCCCTAGTCCTTTTGAAACGGGGTCCCCCCCTATATCGCCCTCGCTCCCTAGTCCTTTTGAAACGGGGTCCCCCCCTATATCGCCCTCGCTCCCTAGTCCTTTTGAAACGGGGTCCCCCCCTATATCGCCCTCGCTCCCTAGTCCTTTTGAAACGGGGTCCCCCCCTATATCGCCCTCGCTACCTCGTCCTTTTGAAACGGGGTCCCCCCCTATATCGCCCTCGCTACCTCGTCCTTTTGAAACGGGGTCCCCCCCTATATGGCCCTCGCTACCTCGTCCTTTTGAAACGGGGTCCCCCCCCTATATCGCCCTCGCTACCTCGTCCTTTTTAAACGGGGTCCCCCCCCTATATCACCCTCGCTCCCTAGTCCTTTTGAAACGGGGTCCCCCCCCTATATTACCCTCGCTACCTCGTCCTTTTGAAACGGGGTCCCCCCTATATCGCCCTCGCTCCCTAGTCCTTTTGAAACGGGGTCCCCCCTATATCGCCCTCGCTCCCTAGTCCTTTTGAAACGGGGTCCCCCCTATATCGCCCTCGCTACCTCGTCCTTTTGAAACGGGTCCCCTCCCTATATCGCCCTCGCTACCTAGTCCTTTTGAAACGGGTCCCCCCCCCTATATCGCCCTCGCTACCTCGTCCTTTTGAAACGGGGTCCCCCCCTATATCGCCCTCGCTCCCTAGTCCTTTTGAAACGGGGTCCCCCCCTATATCGCCCTCACCCCTTAGTATGCCACCCTCCCTTGTTTACACGGAACCAAACTGAGGCGCTGTGTGTAGTGTAATGTGTAAACCCCAGTGTGTGTTTTTAGACAGCATGCCAGCGTTCCGGTAGCAGAGGTGTCACGTTTAAGTCTAGCTTGACCTATAATGCCCCATTCAAAAACATTTCCAACTCGGAAAATTGCACTAGAAAGCCATTTGATGTCGGATCTCCGACTCTGAGGAAAAAATATCCCTGGCTTCAGTGAGGTGCGTCATTAAATCTGTTTTGACATTGTTCAATATGGCAACGTACGTAAGAGACCATGATTGTATCGCAGGTTAAAAAAACGTGATGTGTGAGAAGATGCCTGAGGAGGCAGTGTGTCAAAAGAAAGAACTTGAACATAATTATTAACGAGCAAGTCCACTGATGAGTCATCACCACGTCATTGTGTTTACATTTGGCTCGGACACAGTACAGTCGGAGCTGGGAAACGTCATGTTGGATATTCTGAATTCCAAATTGTCTCGAATGCGCAATACCATACGCTTTGGAGTTGAACTAGCCAACCAGTGACGTTCAAAAACAACGACTGGTAAACTCGGTGTCGGCAGGCGCTTGCAAGCCGTACAGATTTATAGCTATGTTTCGACTCAAGCACAGTTAGTGTACATTAAGCCGTACAGATTTATAGCTATGTCTCGACTCAAGCAAAGTTAGTGTACATCATGGCCACTAAACTAGCACCAATCATGTCGGATTTGTGTGCTCTGACAACACAGTAGTCACACCCATCTCCCTTTTACAGAAGTGGAACAAAAATGCCCCCACTCCACCCCACAATATTCCCGCCTGGGACAGGCTGTATGAAAAGCGCATCTGATCTCCAGTGCTGAGTGCTGATTGTTGTCGGGCTGGTGGCCTGTGTGCCTCTGGAGAGTAATGAGCCCCCCCCCCCCCCCCCCCGCGTCCCTTTGTCTGGGCAGCACTGGCCGCACTCACAGCCTGTGTGTGTGTGTGTGTGTGTGTGTGTGTGTGTGTGTGTGTGTGTGTGTGTGTGTGTGTGTGTGTGTGTGTGTGTGTGTGTGTGTGTGTGTGTGTGTGTGTGTGTGTGTGTGTGTGTGTGTGTGTGTGTGTGTGTGTGTGTGTGTGTGTGTGTGTGCGCGCGTCAGTACAGCCACCCATCGTGGAGGCTTCTGCCCCCGTCTCTCCCAATTACCCTCATCCAGCTACCCTGCTACTGTAACACACAGGGAGCCTTTGTGTGGCCTTCAACGTGTGAGCGACTGAGTGTAAAACTGCAGCGCCTCTCTCTCTCTCTCTCGTGTGTGTGTGTGTGTGTGTGTGTGTGTGATGGCCCCGCGGCCGCCAGTCTGCTTGTGTCTCCCACCAGCGGGGTTGGAGTGATGTGAAGTGACGAGCTGTGAGGTGACGAGCTGGGAGGTGACAGTAAGCGTAGGCGCTGCTGTTGTAGTTGAAACGGACGCATGCGTGATGTGTGGCCTTGAGGGCCGGTGGGCTTTGTCATTAGTAACTGATATTTGGACCCCCCCCCCACGCAGCGGTAGGTTGGTTGAGCTCACTCCCCATTTGTGTCTATGGAAGCCAACCCCCCCGCGGCGGTCGGTTGGTTGAGCTCACTCCCCATTTGTCTCGATGGAAGGAAGAAGCCACTTGAAAGGGCGCTGGGTTTCCCCCTCTGGCCCCCTGCTTCACAAGCTTTACAGGGAGATCGATTCATCGCTGATGGGAGTGTGTTGTGTTTTATTATTCGATTCATCGCTGATGGGGTGTGTTGTGTTTTATGGAAACCTGCCTGTTAGAACAATGTGTACAGTTGAATGTGTACAGTTGAATGTGTACAGTTGATCCCAGGGTATTTGAAGGTGGTGGTCTGTCCTTCCCACCTGTAGACGAGCGCTCTCCCTGTGTTCTGTGTACCCTCCCTGCTGACGAGGTTGCTTGGTTATATAGCCACAGGAGCGCTACTAGACCTGCCCCTGCCCCTGCCTCTGCCTCTGCCCCTGCCCCTGCCTCTGTGTGTGGAGCAGCCAGGTCTGTGTGTGGAGCAGCCAGGTCTGTGTTGAATGCTGTTGCATAATTTAGCTCTTGCGTAATTGATCAGCACCTAAGACATTATGCAGCAATCAATTGGTGTTACGTAAGCATTTGCATTGGCTTTTATGATCACAGCAAGTCAAGCAAAGGCAGTTCAGCCTCGTTGGCTTTGAAAGTGTCCAGTGTGTGTCAGAGAGAAGAGGAAGAGATGATTGGTGCATGACCAGGTATGAATTCTAAGAACCACACACACACCCCGTTTAGAAGTGTGTGTGTGTGTGTGTGTGTGTGTGTGTGTGTGTGTGTGTGTGTGTGTGTGTGTGTGTGTGTGTGTGTGTGTGTGTGTGTGTGTGTGTGTGTGATCAACAGCGGGGGAGGAAGAGGAGGTGTTGCCTGCACCTAGATAGCAGTGCCCCACCCAAAGGAAAAATTCCGGGTGGAATTAGAATTCTTGCCCCTGGGAGGGTCTTTGGGGTGAGGGGGGAGGGGCTGTCTGGCAGGAGAATGGGGGGCGTGTCGGGGCAGACTGGGCCTGTGATTTGTGACCTTTCTAGTCCGTTTGACTGGGTGCCACGGGGGCCATAATGGACAGGGTGGGGGTAATTGAGCAGAGAGGTCAACAGGAGGGGGCGGTTTGCTTTTTTTTTTTTTTATCTGTCCATTTCCTCTTATCCTCCGCCCAGTAGAGTCCAGCGCCGCGGGGCCTGTGGGGGTGTGGGCCTGTTCGGACTCGCGCGGGGGTGTGGGCCTGTTCGGACTCGCGTGGGGGTTTGGGCCTGTTCGGACTCGCGTGGGGGTTTGGGCCTGTGGGGGTGTGGGCCTGTCCTGACTCGCGTTTGGCCAGTGGAAGCGGATTAGGCCGCCACCCCACGCTGCTAGGCTGGAGCCCACAGACAAAGAGGAAAAGAGAGCCGCTCTGTGAACACTATTCATGCGGGAAATGATCCCTGATAAGCGCTGACGTAGGCGGAGACAGACGTGTCTTTGAGGAGCCGGGGCGGAGACGGTGTCCTGGTGACGGTGTCGTGGAGGAGGCCACTGAGCATGTGCGGGGTGGGGACGTAAGGTCATGAGTCGCTCATCAGAGATGGAACCTACAGGATCCATTTAGACATGGCCTGCATCCTGGGGGGGAGAGAGAGAGTGTGTGTGTGTGTGTGTGTGTGAGAGGGGTGACAGCAGTGTGGTCTTTTACACATTTCTCTGATGTGTGTGTTTGCACCACAACGTCCTCCCCATCTGTGTGTGTGTGTGTGTGTGTGGTTGCACCAACAGGGTTTGTTCAGAAGTATCCCATGTTGGCCCCACGGGAAGCTCCTGGCATGGGGCATTAAAGTGTGTGTGTGTGTGTGTGTGTGTGTGTGTGTGTGTGTGTGTGTGTGTGTGTTGTTTGCATTGAGGTGTATGCAGAAGGGGGAGAGGAGGCCCCTCTGGTAGAGGAATGTAATGCCTCAGTAACAGGGGCTTCAGCAGAGAGTGTGTGTGTGTGTGTGAAGAGCAAGTACCTAGTGAGACTGTGTTTGTCTTGGTTTGTTGTGTATTATGTTGTTGTTGTGTTTGTCGGGTCTTTCCTTGCCTGGTTTTGAAATGTTTCTGATGTCCTCATAAAAGCAGAGACTGCTGAAGGCTTTGAGAAGAGAAGAAGACAACAGTGTTCTACGCCCTGTCCCGATCACCAGGGTTCTAAGCCCTGTCCCGATCACCAGGGTTCTAAACTCTGTCCCGATCACCAGGGTTCTAAGCCCTGTCCCGATCACCAGTGTTCTCTCATGAACTCTTTTACTCGGTCCTCTTCATGATCTCACAGACCAGCGATGATCCTGAGGAGGGATAAGCTTTTGTTACACAGGAGGGCCACACCTGTGTCCATTTGTTTGAAAGACGATCCATTTTGTCAGATGCCCCACTATCCGTCCTCAGAGGATTACTGTCGCCCCGGGCCAGCAGAGGAGGAGGAGGAGGTGTGCTGGGGATGGGATGGGAGGTGCTGTGGGCCTGGGCCAGCAGATGAGGAGGAGGTGGGCTGGGGATGGGATGGTGCTGTGGGCCTGGGCCAGCAGAGGAGGAGGAGGAGGAGGAGGGATGAGGAGGAGGAGGAGGAGGAGGAGAAGAAGAAGAAGAAGAAGAAGAAGGAGGTGGGCTGGGGATGGGATGGTGCTGTGGGCCTCGGCTCTTACCTCTCTCTGTCGTCTGTCAGCTGACTCAGCTCCATCCAGTCTGTTTCCTATCACCCATCAGCTCCATCCAGTCTGTTTCCTGTCACCCATCAGCTCCATCCAGTCTGTTTCCTATCACCCATCAGCTCCGTCCAGTCTGTTTCCTATCACCCATCAGCTCCATCCAGTCTGTTTCCCATCACCCATCAGCTCCATCCAGTCTGTTTCCCATCACCCATCAGCTCCATCCAGTCTGTTTCCTATCACCCATCAGCTCCATCCAGTCTGTTTCCTATCACCCATCAGCTCCATCCAGTCTGTTTCCCATCACCCATCAGCTCCATCCAGTCTGTTTACTATCACCCATCAGCTCCGTCCAGTCTGTTTCCTATCAGCCAGCCGTCTCCAGGCTCCTGTGAGGGGTGTCTGTGCAGAGCGGAGGGTCTCTGTGGGGCTGTGCTGTACTGTGCCCTGCTATCAGATCCCTTACAGCCCTGGAGGATAAAGAGCCCCCTGTGCCCCCCGCAGCCCCCTGGCACAGCAAGAGGCCGAATAAATGATTCACTGACTTCCAGCAAGAGGCTTGATGGCCCAATTATTTGCTCTGGATTAAAGATTGAGTCAGCGGCACGGCGGGGGGGGGGGGGGGGGGGGGGGGGGGCAGAGAAAGGCTGCCTGTGGGCCACATGGGGTCGGCAGCTGCCGCGTGGTAAGGAATCTGATTACCGTATGGAATCTGATTACCGTATGGAATCTGATGGCAGTGTGGAATCTGATGGCCGTATGGGCGCTCACCATGGCCACTCTAATCCCAGAAAGGGAAACGCTCGAGCCCAGCCCAGCCCAGAGCTGCAGAAGTGGCTAGAGATGGGTAGCTGGTGTGTGCAGGGCTGTGTGTGGAGCGCATGTTTTAAAGATGGGTAGCTGGTGTGTGCAGGGCTGTGTGTGGAGCGCATGTTTTAGAGATGGGTAGCTGGTGTGTGCAGGGCTGTGTGTGGAGCGCATGTTTTAGAGATCAGCGCTAGGTGCATCCTGATGTGCAGGCGGCTGCAGGAGGGAGCGTACATCACTGCTGACAGTTTCAGGAGATCCATCCGCCTCTGGGACTCAGAGAGGACACCACTGGTACTTTACAATATACACACACACACACACACACACACACACACACACACACACACACACACACACACACCCACACACACACACACCACTGATTCTTTACTCATCTCACACACGCATTACGGCGGAGGCTCTGTGTGTGTCTTTGGCCATGTAGTGTAGCTCAGTGGCGGTGATTAATGGAGGTCTTCAGGAGGCCTTGGACCCAACACAGCCTTGAAGTTTTCTCCCTCTCTGTCTGCATAAGACATCTCTGTCTCCTTACACACACACACACACACACACACACACACACACACACACACACCCTCTCTGAGTCTGCTGCGGTCGGCCTGGATGTGGGTCCCAAAGGGTCACTGTACAGCATGACTTTATAACTGGCTGTGGAGGTGTGTGTGTTTGAGTGTGTGTGTGTGTGTGTGTGTGTGTGTGTGTGTGTGTGTGTGTGTGTGGAAGGGTTCCTCCGTGTAGAGAGACGAGAACAGGCACCGATACTGATACTGGTTCCCTCTGAGATCCCTCACCTAAGTGCAGCTCAGGAGAGGTAATTTCCCATCGCATTAAAAGGTGTTAGTCGGTGTGTGTGTGTGATGTGTGTGTTTTGTGTGTGTTTTGTGTGTGTGTGTGACTCTCTTCTCCAGCCTAGAGGAGAGGGCTGATGGGAGGAGAATCTGTTTGCTAAAGTGATTATTTGCTCAGCTATGCGGCTTCTTTATCTGATTAATTTGGGGGAGGGGAGCGCGCGTGTGTGTGTGTGTGTGTGTGTGTGTGTGTGTGTGTGTGAGGACCCAGTAACCCAGATGGCCCTCTCCTTCCTCCTGCCCTGTAATGTGGCCACTCAGCCCCCCTCCCCCACCCACACTAATGTGATTAGCCCCCGCACCGCCTGCTCTGGCCGCCTGCTCTGGACGCCTGCTCTGGACGCTCGGCCTGGACGCCTGAGAGCAGCTGCACTCTGCTCCGTGCTCCGGCCTGACCGCCTGTCTCGCCACCTCTGCTTGTATATGTTTAGGGTTGGTGTGTGTGTGTGTGTGAGAGAGAGAGAGTGTGTGTGTGTGTGTGTGTGTGGGTCACACTGCACATGTGCCTGACGTGCGCAACAGGACTCAGGAATGGAGGGTGCGGGGGGGGGGGGGTTTACAGCGGCTGTGTAAGGCAAAATAAAAGAGCTGTTAGCTTTGTTTAGTATAAATGTTTACCTTTGAACTGAATTCACATTCACACATGCACACACACACACACACACACACACACACACACACACACACACACACACACACAGAGTTGCCGAGACAATACCACACAGTATGTCTTCCTGCACAGTTGCAGGCCCCCGCTCCCGTGGTGTTGTCCTCTGCTGCTCACAGCTGGTGCTTGTGTGTGTGTGTGTGTGTCTGCTGTAAATAGAGACCAGCCCCTCCCCCCCCCCAGCTGTGAATCACTTTGCACATTAAAAGGGGTCGAGCGATGGCCCAAATAAAACTCCTTTCTGCCCCTCAGGCTGTTCTCCTCCTGCGTCTCTGGTGGAGAGGGGATGGAGGGGCGGTGTGTCTGTGGCCACTGGCTTCCATGTTATTGTGTTACATGAGACTGATTAGACCGTCCTCTTCTCTCAATGCACAGCACAGTACAGCACATGTTATTGTGTTACATCAGACTGTCCTATTCTCTCGCAGCGCATTCTGTTACATGAGACTGATTAGACTGTCCTCTTCTCTCGATGCACAGCACAGCACATGTTATTGTGTTAGATTACACTGACTAGAGTTAGACTGTCCTTTTCTCTCGATGCACAGCACAGCACAGCACATTGTGTTACATTAGACTGTCCTCTTCTCTCAATGCACAGCACAGCACATTGTGTTACATTAGACTGTCCTCTTCTCTCAATGCACAGCACAGCACAGCACAGCACAGCACTTTGTGTTACATTAGACTGTCCTCTTCTCTCAATGCACAGCAGAGCACATGTTATTGTGTTCGATTACAATGATTAGACTGTCCTCTTCTCTCAATGCACAGCACAGCACATGTTATTGTGTTAGATTAGACTGTCCTCTTCTCTCAATGCACAGCACAGCACATTGTGTTAGATTAGACTGATTAGACTGTCCTCTTCTCTCAATGCACAGCACAGCACAGCACATGTTATTGTGTTAGATTAGACTGATTAGACACAGCACACAGGGCAGCGCAGGGCAGCAAGGGGGAGTTGTACAGAAATGGGTGGGTTGGATAACCACTGCAGTGTTGGGTTGAGCCACATAAGGCACTTTGGTGGTGTGTGTTGGCTTGTGTTGGTGTGTGTGTTGGTGTGTGCGTTGGCGTGTGTATGTGTGTGTTGGTGTGTGTTGGCGTGTGTTAGCAGCGGGCACATTTAGTCATTTAGCAGACACAGCAGTGTGTTTCCACACGCGCAGGTGGTCAAGCCTGAGGGAGCCTCCGTCCGCCTCCGTCCTCCTGATGGGCTAAGCTGTCCGCTCGTGCTCTACTGTTGCTCTAACACTCGGACGTGTCTGACCTCCCTGACCTCTGCTTAGCATGGCAGGAGCTCGGGGGTGTCCTGAGAGGTCAAAGGTCAGAGTAGCAGAGAAAGAGACTGGACACTTGGTTTCTTTCCTTTCTTCTCCTGTTTGTTTTTCCCAGCCCTACACAAACACACAAACTCTCTCTCTCATCCTTACACACACACACACACACACACACACACACACACACACACACACACTCACACTCACTCACTCACTCTCTCTCTCTCTCTCTCTCTCTCTCTCTCTCTCTCTCTCTCTCTCTCTCTCTCTCTCTCTCTCTCTCTCTCTCTCTCTCTCTCTCTCTCTCTCTCTCTCTTTCATTCTTACATACACACATACTCTCTCTCTCATTCTTACACACATACACTTTCTCTCATTCTTACATACACACACACACACACACACACACACACACTCACTCTCTCTCTCTCTCTCTCTCTCTCTCTCACTCATTCTTAGTCACACATTCTCTCTCTCTCTCTCATTCTTACACACACACACTCACACACACTCTCTTTTTCATTCTTACATACATACACACATACACTCTCTCTCATTCTTACACACACACACTCTGTCTCTCTCATTCTTACACACACACACTCTCTCATTCTTACATACACACACACACACATACACTTTCTCTCATTCTTACATACACACACTCTCTCTCTCTCTCTCTCTCTCTCTCTCATTCTTACACACACACACATCCTCTCTCATTCTTACACACACACACACAGTCACACACACACACACACTGCCCCTCTTTCTCATTCTCACACACACACTCTTTCTCATTCTAACACTCTCTCTCTCATTCTCTCACACATACATACACACACACACTGCCCCTCTTTCTCATTCTCACACACACTCTCTCTCTCATTCTCTTGTGCTGTTGTATCTAAATTGATTGAGCAAGGTGGTAACATCACTATGATCATGGGCTTGTTACCTAGGAAACCTGCATGCAGACCATGGGCTTGTTTCCGTGGAAACCTGCATGCAGATGATGACGGTGCGTACCTGCACTGTACTGTAAGTTGCTCTGGCTAAGTATCTGCTAACTTTACTGTAAGTTGCTCTGGCTAAGCGTCTGCTAACTGGATCCAATGTTGCCTCTGTGTTTCTGTGCAGAATGGAAACGTGAGCTGGACGGAAGAGGGCGAGGGAGGGAGAGCCAAAGGAGAAGCATCCAGAGACTTCGCCAAGGTAACAGTACCTACAACAGGAACCATACCACAACATAGCATTAGCTTCAACAGGAACCATACCACAGCATAGCATTACCTACAACAGGAACCATACCTCAACAAAGCGTTACCTACAACAGGAACCATACCGCAACAAAGCGTTACCTTCAACAGGAACCATACCACAACATAGCTTTACCTCTAATAGGAACCATACCACAATATACCGTTACCTTCAACAGGAACCATACCTCAACATGGCATTACCTTCAACAGGAACTATACCACAACATAGCATTAGCTTCAACAGGAACCATACCACAGCATAGCATTACCTTCAACAGGAACCACAGGACAGTGTGGCATTAGCTTCAAAAAGAACCCTACGACAACGCAGCATTACGTTTAACAAGAACCTCAAACAATTTAGCACTCGCTTCAACAGGAACCTCACAACAACTTGGCACTAGCTTCAACAGGAACCTCACTACAGAGTACTGTTATGCGTGTCAGAGGCCAAATGAAAACATAACTTTGTTTGTCAAGACTGCATGTTGACAATTGAGAACATAAAGTTATGTCAGTCAATCTCCATGAATCTCTAACTTACAGTCGTCATAAGGGTTGTGGAAAACAAGCAGTTACATCACCACACATGTCATTGCAGTCTGATAAACGTTAACGTTGTGCTCATCAAAATGATATGCATCAAAGTTCTCTTTCCACAACTGAAATTATATAAAGTGACCGTGACCTCAGTTGTGTGGGGAACGACGGCCCAACATGGGGTCCTTCTTTCTTTGTGGCTTAACACCCATGATTTCCTGTTGTTGTGGTTTAGCGTGTTGTTGGGGGATGCTTTATGGGATGGTTTCTACGGGCGTGTTGCTAGGGGATGGTTTATGGGATGGTTTCTATGGGCATCTTCTGAGGTCATCTTTTTGCCCCTGCAGCTTTATGAACTGGACAGTGACCCCAACAGGAAGGAGTTCCTGGATGACCTTTTCACCTTCATGCAGAAGAGAGGTGAGTGCACAGCACGTTACTCTGGGTCTCGTCCCTCTAGTCTGTGGTGTCGCAGAGTTCACTGAGGGAGGTGTGTGGGTGTGTGTGTGTTGCCAAGCACAAAACTAAAGGCCTCTTTGTGTCATATCAGAGGGTGAAACAGCACGGCTTTAAATGCCAGTCTCGGCACATTGACCCTCTCTTAGAGATCATGCAGCAATCTACACACACACACACACACACACACACACACACACACACTCTTAGACCTCATGCAGTAATCTACACACACACACACACACACACTCTTAGACCTCATGCAGTAATCTACACACACACATTCTTAGACCTCATGCAGTAATCTACACACACACACACTCTTAGACTTCATGCCGTAATCTACACACACACTTAGACTCTATGCAGTAATCTACACACACACACACACACACACACACTCACTCACTCACTCACTCACTCACTCTGAGTGCCGCCCCCCTGTGAAATGAGTGTCATGTTCCCATGGCGATGGGTTGTCATGGTGAGATGAGGTGGACGGCGTCATCAGACAGACTAGACTAAGCTGTCAGTGACACTGTTTGACTGGGCTGTTAACCCTTCAGCCAAGAGTTTAAACTCAACCAGATGGGCCCCCTCACCACACACACACTCTGCCACTTACCTCTCATGATCTAAAGATGATGGGGGGGGGGGGGGGGGGGGGGGGGGGGCGCTGCGCGCGCGCCCCCCTTCCCCACACACACACATTATCCCACTTACCTTTCATGATCCAAAGATGATGGTGTGTGTGTGTCTGTGCGTCCCTCCCCCACACACATTTACTGGTTCCCTCTTATGATCTAAGGACTGTGGTGTGTGTGTGTGTGTGTGTAGGCTACTCTCAATAGCCCATGACTGAAGAGTCCAGTCTTGGTGCGTGTCAGTGTGCTCTATTGAGGATGATTAATGCAGTGTGTGTGTGTGTGTGTGTGTGTGTGTGTGTGTGTGTGTGTGTGTGTGTGTGTGGCTGTGTGTGTGTGGCTGTGTGTGTGTGGCTGTGCTGTGCAGTGCAGTGCTGGGTGAAACTGGAGTAGGGTGAGAGTGCCTCCTCGTGTGGGTTTGCCGAGGGCTTCCTGCTCGTCTGGCACCGGGTCCAGTCTGTGCTGTGATTGGTCTGTGTGGTCCAGTCTGTGCTGTGATTGGTCTGTGTGGTCCAGTCTGTGCTGTGATTGGTCCAGTCTGTGCTGTGATTGGTCTGTGCTCCTCCCTCACTGGTGATTGGTCTCTGGGGTCCAGTCTGCTGTGATTGGTCTCTGGGGTCCAGTCTGTGCTGTGATTGGTCTGTGTGGTCCAGTCTGTGCTGTGATTGGTCTCTGGGGTCCAGTCTGTGCTGTGATTGGTCTGTGTGGTCCAGTCTGTGCTGTGATTGGTCTCTGGGGTCCAGTCTGTGCTGTGATTGGTCTGTGTGGTCCAGTCTGTGCTGTGATTGGTCTGTGTGGTCCAGTCTGTGCTGTGATTGGTCTGTGCTCCTCCCTCCCTCACTGGGGATTGGTCTCGGGACATTGATGGACATGTTTCTCGCATCAGTGTCTCTCTCAAAGACTTTGGACATCTAGTGCAGACATGTCCAAGAGCAGAGCCCCAGCCTGGGAACTGTGTGTTTTATACTGTGTTTTTATACTGTGTGTTTTTATACAGTGTGTATTCAGCAGCTCAGTCTGGCCTCTGATATGAGCTTTGCTTTTGTGTCTTGGCATCTGAATGAGAGAAAACAGCTGGTTAATCTAAATGAGATAAAATGGCTGGTTAATCTGAACGAGAGAAAACAGCTAGTTAATCTGAATGAGAGAAAATAGCTGGTTAATCTGAATAAGAGAAAATAGCTGGTTAATCTGAATTAGAGAAAATAGCTGGTTAATCTAAATGAGAAAGTAGATATGAGATAAAATAGCTGTGTTAAAGGTGCCTTGAGGGATGTGGGGTCCAATGGTGTAGTGCAGTGGTTTTCAAACTTTTTGTGCCCAAGGCACACCAAAGGGCAAGCCAAAATCTCAAGGCACACCTGTATTCATATCCGTGCAAAATAGCCTCTATAACATGTGTTATCACTCTGTAAACGTTTATTTGTATTTACTAATGTTATAGGGAAAGGTGCATTCACCCCGTTTACACGATGGGAAAACGCATATATTTTCATGCGTTTTGGCCTTTCATTTACACAAAAACGGAGGTTGTATCATGGAAAACGATCATTTCTAAAAACTCCGGCCAAAGTGGAGATTTCTGAAAACTCCGTTTTTGTGTTTGCGTGTGAACTAGGTCAAACGGAGTTTTAGGTTCTCAAACGTCACAGTATGCGACTAAAAATGCATCACATCATGTGAGCGTCCTATGTTTACAGTTAGTTTGTTTACTGATCATGGATGCTGTTATGGTAGTGCTCATTTATACGTTAATGCAAACGCCTGTTTGTATTTACAAACACAACTGCTTTTCTATATGGAGGAGCAGAGGCGAAGAACTGCACGGAGTTCAGCAGTCTTTCTACTGCTTTCACTCCCAAGACGTAGGCCTGACATTGCCTGCCAACGTCGCCGCCGACGGTTTTGGATCCGACCAGGGCGAACTGCTGTCTGGTGGGAAAACTTCGAGAAAGAAGTCGTCCTCCCGGACGAATGGCATGAGAACTTCCGAATGTCGCGCTCATCACTACTGTCTCTTTCGGAGTTACTGCATCCCTCCATAGAAGGGCGTATTTATGCGGGTTCATGTAAACAGAAACTTTTTTGAAAACGATCTTGTGTGTACGACGTTATTTATGAAAACGGAGGGGCAGAAATATTCGTTTCTGTAAATACCCGGCTATGTGTAAATGTGGAGGGTCATCCGATTAGAATGAAGAAGAAAAGGGAGACTTGGATATCCAGTTGAATCATAACTCTTTGTATTAAATACTTGTAAAAAACAATGAATGCATTGAGGTGTAGGTGGGTGTATGTGGTAAAGCACAAACAGAAAATATACATTAATACATAACTCTGTAGTAGGCTACCATTTGAATAATAAATTATACAGGGAACTAGCCCTCGTGAGGCCAACAATGGCAGTGTTTTACTTGGCAGCCCCACTTATGTCAGTTGACTCGTCTACCTGTAGAGAAAATGTGCCGCTGACCTGAAGTTTCTCCGTCAACTATTGTGCTATGTCATCTGACATGTCATCGATCCTTCTTTTAACCGTATTATCTGACGAAGGCACTTTTGATAAGGCATTGGCGGCTTCTGGACCCAGCATGACACCTCCACATTTTTTTAAAGCGGGGAGGATGAGCTTCTCCGCTATTGTGTGTGTTTTTTCTGCTTTGCAATAAACTCCGCTAGCATATAACTTGCCTCCATAGCCTTATCAGACACTTTAACACAATCCAACAAACGGTCTTGCTGCCTCTGGTTCAGATTCCTCGCTCTTTTAAAGAAGGCCAAGTTCTTAATGACGTTTGAGCAAAACTAGCTAACCGCAAGCCGTTGTTGTTTGACAGGACATTCTAAGGTAACATTCTTTGCGCGTCTGTGTGTTGCGGCTAATATTTTGTTACAAATCTTACTGGCGCTAAGCCATCAATTCTGATATGTTATTGCAAAATTTGTATGGCTGTCACAAAATCCCACGGCACACCTGGCCTTGCCTCACGGCACACCAGTGTGCCGCGGCACACCATTTGGGAACCAATGGTGTAGTGAATGAGTTTCCCAATGCAGATGTGATTACTGATGCTATAGTAACTCAGTGCTATAGTATGGCGGTCGCTAACCGTGTGATCATTAGTAACTCAGTGCTATAGTATGGCGGTCGCTAACCGTGTGATCATTACTAGCTCAGTGCTATAGTATGGCGGTCGCTAACCGTGTGATCATTACTAGCTCAGTGCTATAGTATGGCGGTCGCTAACCGTGTGATCATTAGTAACTCAGTGCTATAGTATGGCGGTCGCTAACCGTGTGATCATTACTAGCTCAGTGCTATAGTATGGCGGTCGCTAACCGTGTGATCATTACTAGCTCAGTGCTATAGTATGGCGGTCGCTAACCGTGTGATCATTACTAGCTCAGTGCTATAGTATGGCGGTCGCTAACCGTGTGATCATTAGTAGCTCAGTGCTATAGTATGGCGGTCGCTAACCGTGTGATCATTACTAGCTCAGTGCTATAGTATGGCGGTCGCTAACCGTGTGATCATTACTAGCTCAGTGCTATAGTATGGCGGTCGCTAACCGTGTGATCATTACTAGCTCAGTGCTATAGTATGGCGGTCGCTAACCGTGTGATCATTAGTAACTCAGTGCTATAGCATGGCGGTCGCTAAACCGTGTGATCGTTAATGTAAAAAAATATTGAATTAGCCCTCAGAGATATCTGAATGTTTCCCTATATGGTGGGTTGCTTGATATTGATTGATTGATTGATTGATTGATTAAGAAAGAAACCTTTCATTCAGAACATACATTTGTGGTTGTAGAGGCTAGTTTGTTGCCATGGTTATCACACAAGCCATATAGTAGTGATTCACAACGACACACACACACACACACACACACACACAGAGCATGTGCCAGCGCCTTGGGCATTGTTCTTCATCTGTGAAACCTGATGAGACTGAAGAGGTAGAGATGGGGCCCTGCGTGTGTGTGTGTGTGTGTTGGGGGCAGCATAGGTGAGGGCTGGGTTTGGGGGATTGAGGGGGGATTGGGGTGGTGGTCACTGGATTAAGGGGCCCCCTGTCCCACAGCGGATGATTAATGAGGCTCTAAAAGTTTGGGGGCACACCCCCCCCCTTAGATATTGGTAATATGATGGACAGCACAGGAACAGAGAGCACAGCAGGGGGGGAGAAATGGAGAAAGAGGAGGAGGAGGAAATGTGGGATGAGAGATCTATGGCCAGAGAAAATGGTCTAAGGGGAGCGAGAGAGAGGAAAATAAGATTGAGGGGCGATCTCAGGAAAGAGAGAGACAGCGGAAGAGAGGGAAAGAGAGAGAGACAGAGCGGAAGAGAGAGATACAGAGCGGAAGGGAGATCTGGGGAAAGAGAGAGAGACAGAGCGGAAGAGAGATCTGAGGGGAAAAGAGTAAAATGAGAGAAAAGAAAGAAGACTGAGGGGTCGGAGTCAGAGAGCAGAAGGGAGAATGAGGAGATGGAAAGAGAGAGAGAGAAAGGGAGGATAAATTAAAACATAATATAAATAAGAGAGAATGAGTGAGGAAGGAACAGAGCAAATGGGAATGATGAGGGAGAGAGAGAGGGGAGGATGGAGAGAGAGGGGGGGGTGAAGAGAGAGAGGGGAGGATGAAGAGAATGATGGAGAGAGGGAGAGAATGATGGTGAGAGAGAGAGAGGAGGATGAAGAGAATGATGGTGAGAGAGAGAGGAGGATGAAGTGAAGAGAGAAGGAACAGAAAGAGGTGAGGAGATACACTGGGGAGGAGGAGAAGGAAAAGACCATCTGTAGGATCAGCTGTGTGTGTGTGTGTGTGTGTGTGTGTGTGTGTTCTGCTCTTCTCATCTCTATTATTTATGATGGTCTCTCTGTGCTTTATGTCTTCGTGGTCTTCCTATATCTCTCTTACACACACACACACACACACACACACACTCCTGCTGTTCCTGAAACATTTTAGGACTACCTGGAGATTTAGCGGACAAGAGGAACAAAATCTGTCCTTTCTTTCTTTCTTTCTTTCTTTCCTACCCTCTCCCCCTCTCTTCTTCTACTTCTCTCTCTCTCCCTCTCTCTCTCTCCTGCGCCCCCCTCTCTAGCGTTAAGCCCCCCCCCTCTCTCTCTTTCTCTCTCACCCCCTGTCCCTCTCTCTCTCTCCCTTCCCCTGTGTCTCTCTCTCTCTCTCTCTCTTCCTTGCGCCCCCTCTCTAGCGTTGAGCCCCCTCTCTCTCTCCCTTCCTCAAACATAAACAGAACGCTGGGGGCTTTGGCTTCCTTAAGCTCTGACAACTGACTTAATCACACACTCACCACCAGACCAGCCGCCTGTGTGTGTGTGTGTGTGTGTGTGTGTGTGTGTGTGTGTGTGTGTGTGTGTGTGTGTGTGTGTGTGTGTGTGTGTGTGTGTGTGTGTGTGTGTGTGTGTGTGTGTCAGTGTGCTCTGACAACTGACTTAATCACACACACACTCACCACCAGCCCAGCCGCCTGCTCATGGTGTCATCAGTTTGTGTGTGTGTCAGTGTGTTACATTCTGTTCATGGCATTTGAATAACATACATGAGGTGATGACGATGGCCCGGTAGTGTGTGTGTGTGTGTGTGTGTGTGTGTGTGTGTGTTACATTCTGTTCATGGCATTTGAATAACATACATGAGGTGATGACGATGGCCCGGTGGTGTGTGTGTGTGTGTGTGTGTGTGTGCGATGAGGTGATTCTGTGTCAGACAAGAACAGCTGATTTGGTGTGAATCTGACCCAGTTTGTGAAGTTTTAGTGAACTGGTGGGATTGTGTGTGTCTGAGCGCTTACTCTGTGGTGTGTGTCCTTAGGCGCGTACTCTGGTGTGTGTGTGTGTGTGAACAGAGGAAGGAGTAAGAATGTGAATTCTCAAGCCCCTAACAGTACTTGTATTGTTTTCTCTATTATGATTGATTTTAGGTGACCCAGTAAAAGACTGGAATGTGGAAGTGTGTGTGTGTGTGTGTGTGTGTGTGTGTGTGTGTGTCTGGTGCTGGGGCCTGGGGTCTGGGGTCTGTAGTTGTAGTCTGTGGTGTGATGTGTCTGGATACTTGTCAGCTCTGTGAGTGTATGTGGAGACTTTTGTAATATGTCTGGGGCAGGCGTCTTGGGTGTGTGTGAGTGTGTGCGAGTCTGAATCGTGTGCGTGTCTGAAGCTTGTGTGTGTGTGTGTGTGTGTCTGAAGCGTGTGTATTTAGGTGTAGTGTTGGCTGGCATGGCTTACTCAGGCAGTAGGCCTCTATTAGCCTCAACTCCACCCTCTGCGCACGCACACACACACACACACACACACACACACACACACACATGATCACACGTCCTGACTGAAATAGTTTCAGGCTTTTATATGAACCTCTCTGTCTCAGCAAGAGTTCTGCTGTCGTCCATGTTGCCTGCTGTGAGTTCCCAGGATGCACTGGGGCTTGTGTGATAAACATAATGTTGTTTGAGTTCTGCTGTGAGTTCCCAGGATGCACTGGGGCTTGTGTGAGTTCTGCTGTGGTATCGTGGCAAAATAGGCACATAGGTCATGCAGGCAAGCCCAGGGAAACAGGAAGTCGTGAGCTTGTTGCGAAGCGCGGGGTGTGTGTGTGTGTGTGTGTGTGTGTGTGTGTGTGTGTGTGTGTGTGTGTGTGTTTGTGTGTGTGTTTGTGTGTGTGTGTGTGTGTGTGTCTGGTCACAGGCCGGCATGAGAAGGGAGTGTAAATATTTAGTGCCGTGATGTGGTGACTGTGGCTGTGTTTGCGTGGGCCTCTCTATTTTTGGGTAAATCTGTTGTCTTTCAATCTGATCATATTTCCTCCCAACTGTAGCACAACCACATGCATTGTGCTGAGGTGTGTGTGTGTGTGTGTGTGTGTGTGTGTGTGTGTGTGTGTGTGTGTGTGTGTGTGTGTGTGCGTACGTGCGTCTCCACTGCAGTAACTCTTCTGCATCTCGCTCGCTCACACAGGCACAAACACACACACTCGCACATGTACAGGCACGCACACACACTCTCACACGCACACACGCACGCACACATGCACACACACAAACTCACATGCACACACACAAACTCACATGCACACACACTCACACACTCCTGTCAGCCCTGAGCACAGAAATAGTTTTATACGGGCATAGCAGTGTGAGGAGGACTCGCAGCAGTGGTTAAGCTGAACCGCCCTGCTGGTGTGGGTGTGTGTGTGTGGCGCTCCGTAACATTACTGCTACCGGCCAACAATAGCCCCTCTTCCTGAGCGCCCTGCCCTAGGGGTACTTATTTCCTGTTCTGCCCCCTCTCGTCCTCTGAGCAGGGGCGGTAAGAATAGCCACGGCATCACTGTGTGGCGTTGACCGCTTAATGTGGGCATTGTGACGGCCGCTAGCGCTGCGTTAGCTTAGCTTGACCAAGAGTATCACTGTGTGGCGTTGACTGGTTAATGTGGGCATTGTGACGGGCGCTAGCGCTGCGTTAGCTTAGCTTGACCAAGAGTATCACTGTGTGGCGTTGACTGCTTAATGTGGGCATTGTGACGGGCGCTAGCGCTGCGTTAGCTTAGCTTAGCTTAGCTTGACCGTGAGCATGAGTATGTGCGAGTCCCCTGCAGGTGGGCAGCTGTGTGTCTATATATAGGCCAGGGGCCACATCCAGCACCTAATTTTTACTGGGGAGGGGAGGGGGAGGCCTGTAATTGAGCATTGATACACCATCCAGAATCTTTCAAATCTGACACCACATGTCTCCATGGTCTCCATGTTCAGAGGTATGTGAAGCATCTCCACGGCGATCATGTGACTATCAGCTGTGCCCGGAGGGTGGAGGGTATCTCAGGTCCCGTCCTGCCGTGTCCGGATTAGATTAAGTAAATGTCATTAATGTCATTAACTCTGATTCGCCCGTCTGTGATACAGTGAGACGTCAGTGGGGAAGACACGGCAGTTACAGGAGCCCTGAGAGGCCGTGGGGATATGAGTTATATCACTACTTAAGCTATACGTCTACTTTAACTATATGTCTACTTTAGCTATATGTCTACTTTAACTATATGACTACTTAAGACTTCATGAGCAGTTGAGGTGTATGACTAGCTTAAGGCCCCGTCACACCATGACGTTCTGGTCAACGTTCTCTGAACTTTCTAATCGTTCAATTTCGAGCGTTCTAGGGCGATGTGGACACATCTGGCGTGTTACTAACGAAATAATTGCGTAGGACTGACACATGACTAGCGTGGGACTGACGCATGAGGAGTGTGTAACACCGACCAAGTGAAGTGTCACTGGTCCGCGACAAACGTGTGCTGACGTGTCACTCCAGCGCGACAAACGATAAGTCAACCTTAGAAGAGCGTGTTAAGAGTGTAATTTACGTGTGAATAATGACAGAAAAGCGTTTTCCTGGCGTGTGGGTTTTATGGTCAAACGGGTATAAAACGCTGGAAAATCATAGTGGATTCAGTTGATCTGAACAGTGAACATCATGCCGCCAAGACCACGAAAAGGTGTGAGGGGGGCTTCTGCTACTAGCGCTGCTGCAAGTAAGAAGATGATAAATGCTGCTGAAAGTAAGAAGAATACAAAGCCTCTTTCACTAGCAATGTCTTCGGACGAAGATTTACTGTTATTATTACTGTGATTTACGAAATAACGGGCGTTATTCCTGGGGTTTTATGTTATTAAAATAAATGATTTAAATTTTACACTGAATTTGTGTTTCTCAATGTTTATTATTAGAAAACATCAACACATCCACACACATTGTCCATGTCACAAGAGTCTTCATATCATATCCATCTGCCATGGAACAGCACCAGCTATAACAGTGCTCAGCTATGTTCAAGTTCAGTAGGCTACATCTACTTCATGCTGGCTCAAGCAAGCATATACCCTCCACTCCGCTTTTCGCTAGATTATGCAATGACCTTGCATGACATAATAGCATTGAATATGTAGATGTATAGTGCACAGAATAACGTTTGCAATGATGTAAGTTGCGTTTGTTGATCACGTATGGTTAATAACATATTAATTGTAGAAGGGACATGATAAAATCAAGATCTTCCCTTGGGGAAAAAACTTTCGCCGATATCTTCCTACGAGAGATGGGTTAGGTGCTCAAATTTCCCTGGATCAAAGAGGACGTTAGTAGGCATGTCCAAACTAAAAATCACGTCTCAGGATTGCTGCGCACATAAGTTATTTCGGGTGCATCAACTGTACTCAGTCTACCCTACCCAACGACTGACTATGATAGCCAAACGTGTGCAAAGTTAATAAAACGTTCCACGAAAGTTCTCCAGCGTTTAAATGAAACGTTGAAGAACGCTGATCTCCATGAGAACTTTTGTGCATGTTCAAAACTTTTTTTTTGGACCAGCGTTCTCCTCCGATCACCGACGATTACAGCGTTCACCAGCTTTCACACAAAGCTCTTCTGGCGCAATTCCAGCGACCATGGACGATTACCAACGTTTCCTCTAACATCATAGAACGTTGACCAGAACGTCATGGTGTGACGGGGCCTTTAGCTATGTAACTATTTTAAGTCTATGACTATTTTAAGTCTATGACTATTTTAACTATATGACTATTTTAACTATATGTCTACTTTAACTCTATGACTATTTTTAGCTGTATAACCATTTTAACTATGACTATTTTTAGCTGTATAACCATTTTAACTCTATGACTATTTTAACTCTATGTCTATTTTAACTCTGTCTATTTTAACTCTGACTATTTTAACTATATGTTTATTTTAACTCTGTCTATTTTAACTCTGACTATTTTAACTATATGACTATTTTAACTATTTGTCTACTTTAGCGTTAGCACTGGTCTGTGGCGTGAGCTTTAGAGGCATTAAGTGGCCTTTCCTGGCTGTCATGCTGCAGGGGTCTTTGGCCCGTAGGTGTGTGTTGAGGTCCGTAGGTGTGTGCCTGAGGCCCGTAGGTGTGTGCTTGACGCTCTATTCTATAAATGTGTCCTGACCCAGACATGGCCGCTGGTTACAGCCACCTTCTGCATTTTATATGTGGAAACACGTCCTATGGAAACTATAGAAACATCACAGGTCTGTGTGTGTGCGTGCGTGTGTGTGTGTGTGTGTATACATGAGAGTGTGTTCTTACGTATGGAACAGCTTTGGCCATGCTGAGTTCATATCCAGCGGCCCCCTCCCTAATAAGACAACCACAATCATGTCACATCTCGCCTCGTGTGTGTGTGTGTGTGTGTGTGTGTGTGTGTGTTTCAAGGCAAACATATGTGTGAGCATATGCTGCATGCAGTGTTCATGTGTGTGATGTGTTGTGCGTTGGCAAGTACACTATGCACATTGGCTAAATTAAGACATAATCTCAACTCTGAGCCAATCCCCCCTAACCACACACACACACACACACACACACACACACACACACACACACACACACACAGTCATTAATTGGTTTTATTCCAGGGCTTGTTCAGTGTGTGTGCATGGGGATTGAGCAGGCATTATGTTTACTCAAAGCCCCCCTCCCCCTGCCTTTCTGGAGTCAGGAGTGTGTGTGTGTGTGTGTTTACTCCCCCAAAATGGAGTCGTGTTTACTCCCCTAGCAGAGTGTAGTCAGGTGTGTGTGTGTGTGTGTGTGTGTGTGTTTTAAGTGGACCCAATCCCTCTAAATGAGCTTCATTAGGTTATGTGTGTGTGTATGTGTGTGTGTATCCATGCGCCCCCTACTGTGGCCCTTCCCGGATTAGCACTCATGCACTAGCCCCGGGGGCAGGAGCAGGGTAGATGTAGGGTAGATGTGGGGTCGGAGTGAGCAGCAGCAGCAGCTCCTTGTTAAAGGTGCAGTCCACAGTTCTAATCTCACACACTTTTCCTCATGATCCTCTAGCTGTCCATTCAGTGCTGGCGGTCAAAAACACCCCGCTGTTCAGCCAGTCCTGGCTCTGGATCTGGTTCTGGGTCTGTAAATGGGGAAAACGGAGTGACTCGGACCGAACCGTAAACAATCCCAGCCAATCAACAAATGTGCTTCAGGAGCACGGGAGGGGGGAATTTGATTGGCTGTTGAGCTCAAAGAATCAAAGGCCTTTTGCCAAACCGAACCCAAATGGCGGACTGCATGTTTAATGAACAAGTGGGTGGGGGCGCGCAGCAGCACGTAGCCCTTATTGACGAGCGCCTCTCCTATTGATGACCGCCTCCTCCTATTGACGAGTGCCTCTCCTGCCCCCATGCATGACCTCTCCCTCCAGCACTGACAGACATAGGGACAGTGGTAGATAAGGACACAGCAGGACATGGGGACACATAAGGACATGGGAGTTGGGGTTTGAGATGGTCATGGTATTTCACCAGTTGGAGCATTAAGCATTAACCCTTCTGGGACTAGGTGTGTGTGTGTGTGTGTGTGTGTGTGTGTGTGTGTGTGTGTGTGTGTGTGTGTGTGTGTGTGTGTGTGTGTGTGTGTGTGTGTGTGTGTCCAATGAACAGCTGAAGACAGTAGAGTCTAAATAATGTTTTTGTTTGATTTCTTGTGTGTGTGTGTCCAATGAACAGCTGAAGACAGTAGAGTCTAAATAATGTTTTTGTTTGATTTCTTGTGTGTGTGTGTGTGTCCAATGAACAGCTGAAGACAGTATAGTCTAAATAATGTTTTTGTTTGTTTTCTTGTGTGTGTGTGTGTGTGTGTGTGTGTGTGTGCGCAGGGACTCCAGTGAACCGCATCCCCATCATGGCCAAGCAGGTGCTGGACCTGTACAAGCTCTTCAAGCTGGTCACTGAGAAAGGAGGGCTGGTGGAGGTCATCAACAAGAAGATCTGGAGGGAGATCACCAAAGGCCTCAACCTGCCCACCTCCATCACCAGTGCTGCCTTCACGCTCCGCACACAGTAAGAGACACACACACACACACACACAGACCGGGTAAGACCTGGAGAGAGATCACCAAAGGTCAAAGGTGAGATCACTAGACTCCACGCTCCGCCCACAGTGAAGCCTTGAGTATGCTTGCTATGTTTAGGTCCGTGCTCGGTGTGTATGACGTGTGTGGCTCAGGGTCAAGAGAAATGAAAGCCATTAGCACTATATAGTCATTTAGCAGACGCAATCTCTATGCTAACCCTACGCTTTTATCCAACGCAATCTCTATGCTAACCCTTCGCTTTTATCCAACGCAATCTCTATGCTAACCCTTCGCTTTTATCCAACGCAATCTCTATGCTAACCCTTCGCTTTTATCCAACGCAATCTCTATGCTAACCCTACCCAACGCAAGGTACAGATGCAAATTTCCATTAGTTTGTTTGCTCCCTGGGAATAAACCTACTGGAGACCAACTGAAAGAATGATTACATGATTCATTCTTTTTTAAATGATTTTATGCTTCAGCGAATCATAGCTGATCAGATTAGCAGGAACGGTATTTTAAGGCAGGTTCCTACCGCTATTCGGATGGAGAAGTAAGCGGTTATGAAGGGGCAAAGAAATCTGTAGAACTACAACAAATAGGTGTTTGAGATAGATAGATAGATATGATCTCAAACACTGTGACTGAGTGATCGAGCTTGTGCGCTGAGAGACGTGTCTGCAACTGCAAAACTAGTACACTTTGGAGACGCACGTACGCATAAGCCCCATACTTAAGCCCTTAGACACACACACACACACACTGGTGATCTCCCTCCAGATCTTACCCTAAGACCTCAATCTGCCCACCTCTTATCAGTACTGCCTTCACACTTTGCACACCGGAAGACACGCGCACGCACA
>NC_045154.1:15057880-15075380 GCF_900700415.2 Clupea harengus | reverse complement strand
GCTGACGTCTCTCACACACACACACACTCTATGCTGATGACACACACACACATTCTTTGCTGAAGTTACACACACACACACACACACTCTCTGCTGATGACACACACACACATTCTCTGCCGAAGTCACACACACACATTGCTGAAGTCACACACACTCTGCTGACGTCACACACACACACAACACTCTGCTGACGTCTCTCACACACACACACACTCTATGCTGATGACACACACACACATTCTTTGCTGAAGTTACACACACTCACACACACACACTCTCTGCTGATGACACACACACACATTCTCTGCCGAAGTCACACACACACATTGCTGAAGTCACACACACTCTGCCGACGTCACACACACACACACACTGTCTACTAACGTCACACACACACACACACTACTAACGTCACACACACACACTACTGACGTCACACACACATACACTCTACTGACGTCACACACACACACACACTACTGACGTCACACACAAACACTACTGACGTCACACACACACACTCTACTGACGTCACACACACACTGTACTGATGTCACACTCTCACATTAGTTGTCAGATAGGGCTCATGTCATCCTAGTCACATGTGTATTCGGTTTTGTTTTCAGGGAGTTTTTAAAGTTTCTGAGCTTTCATTTACGATTGCACACACACACACACACACACACACACACACACACACACTCTCTGCTGCAGTCACACACATACACACTGCTGAAGTCACACTAAAACGAACACACTCTGCTGAATTCACACATACACACACTCTGCTGAAGTCACACACACACACACACACACACTCTGCTGACGTCACACACACACACACACTCTGCTGAAGTCACACACACACATTCTGTCTTCAGAGCTTTCATTTACGGTTGCATCGTTTTGTACGTATACGCAAACATGCACAAAAAAACATAAGACTTGTAAGACCCATGTAAGGAGAATCTAAAGGGTAATAATGTGAGATTAGAATGTTGCTGATACAGGTTAGTACTGAACACTGCAGTTAACTAGCCCAGTTAATCAACCCTGGGGTTAATAATGAACACGGCCGTTAATCAACCCAGTTAACTAACCCACGGGTAATACTGAACACTGCAGTTAATCAACCCACAGGTAATACTGAACACTGCAGTTAATCAACCCACAGGTAATACTGAACACTTCAGTTAATCAACCCACAGGTTAATACTGAACACTGCAGTTAACTAGCCCAGTTAATCAACCCTGGGGTTAATAATGAACACTGCAGTGAATCAACCCACAGGTTAATACTGAACACTACAGTTAACTAGCCCAGTTAACTAACCCACAGGTTAATACTGAACACTGCAGTTAACTAGCCCAGTTAATCAACCCACAGATTAATACTGGACACTGCAGTTAACTAACCTATGGATTAATACTGAACCCACCACAGGCAGAAAGGTTTCAGGTTTCAGGTTGTAATTGACATATGAACTACACACATGCATAATACAACAAATACTGCAAACAATTGTATTAGTTATTTGCCTTTTTTGCTGATGTCCACTGTACTGAAAAAAATGTATGTATGTGCATGCATGTATCTGTCTGTGTGTATACATGGATTTATGTTTGTGTGTGTTTTTTTTTTTATTTGTCTGTGGAAGCAATTCTGATCTGAGCAGACTTATGTCTGGGGGTGGGAACTCTAATGGCTGTGTGAGTGTATGTGTGTGTGTGTGTGTGTGTGTGTGTGTGTGTGTGTAGGGGGTTGGCACAGATGTCATCAAGCATCTGGGCAGGAGGTGACCATGTGATGACATAGCCGCCCCCCCCCCCCCCCACTGGAGTCTAGTTCTTTTCCTTCTCCTCTCTCGTCACTTTCATCGTACGCTATCGCTCTGCCAACACTTGGGATTACTCTCCAGGAACTACACGCACACACACACTCACACACTCATACACACACACACGCAGCATGACCCCTGAGGACCACAGCAGCTCCCACTGAAACGGGTGACTCACCCAAAAGACTAACATCACTCATCCTACGGTCATCTCTGTCACGGTCCAGCCTGACGGACCGGCGCCCCGTGAGAACCAGTGGCGGTGTTTCTGTTACATCTGTTGCATGACAGGAGTGAGTATTCTTTCCATGTGATTGTTGATTAATATCTCTCCTGTAAATCTCCTGTAAATATTTTCCCATCATACTTGTGTGCTTCAGCGTTTAATCTTTGCCAAGTTGAGCCCCGATTGCAAATGTTTGAATTATATCCTGATGGAAAGAGCCGCACAAGATCCTTACACTAAATCCTGACCACAGCGCACACACAACACACACACACACACAACACAGCACACACCGACCACAGCGCACACACAACACACACACACACAACACAGCACACACCGACCGCAGCGCACACACAACACAGCACACACCGACTGCAGCGCACACACAACACAGCACAAACAACACACACACACCGACTGCAGCGCACACACAACACAGCACACACAACACATACACACACAACACAGCACACACAACACACACACACACAACACAGCACACACAACACACACACACACAACACAGCACACACAACACACACACACAGAACACAGCACACACAGACCGCAGCGCACACACAACACAGACACACAACACAGCACACACAACACACACACACACAACACAGCACAGACAACACACACACACACAACACAGCACACACAACACACACACACACAACACAGCACACACAGACCGCAGCGCACACACAACACAGCACACAACACACACACACAACACAGCACACACAGACCGCAGCGCACACAGAACACAGCACACACAGAACACAGCACACACAGAGTTTCTCCTGCACTAATATCTTTCCTTTTCAGCAGGTGTCGTGTGAGATATGCAGTGACATCAGCGTGGGTGAAAGGGACCCCTGTGTGCCGTGTGAGATATGCAGTGACATCAGCGTGGGAAACCCCTCGTCTCACAGAAGGAGCGGAGCATCATGCAGCTCTGTGGGAACGCAACTGTAACTGCATACGGCCTCTGCTAACACGGCTAACCTCTGCTAACAGGGCTAACCTCTGCTAACAGGGCTAACGGGAACATGGAGTAGGAGAGCAAGCAGAGGCATCTGACGGGTCGTACCCAGGGTGAGGGGTCACTTAGGGGTCGTATCCAGACTGACGGGTCGTACCCAGACTGACCGGTCATACCCAGGGTGAGGGGTCATACCCAGACTGAGGAGTTGGTACCCGGACTAAGAGCGAGTGGATGCCCGCTGCCATGCCCGCTGAGGAGGAAGAGGATGAGCAGCCGGTGTGGCAGTCGGTGGCCATGTTCTGCTGCAAGGGCGTGATCGAGGGCATCATCGTCTTCCTCTTCTTCTGGCTCCTCATACAGGTGCTCTTCACCAAGGAGCTGGAGAGTAAGTCATTGTCTCAGTCTCAGTCTCAGTCTCTCTCTCGCTCCGTCTCTCTCTCCGTCTCTCTCTCTGTGTCTCAGTCTCTCTCTCTCTCTCCGTCTCTCTCAGTCTCTCTCTCTCTCAGTGTCTCAGTCTCTCTCTCTCTCTCCGTCTCTCTCAGTCTCTCTCTCTCTCTCAGTCTCTCTCAGTCTCTCTCAGTCTCTCAGTCTCTCTCTCTCTCTCAGTGTCTCAGTCTCTCTCTCAGTGTCTCTGTCTCTCTCTCAGTCTCTCTCAGTCTCTCCGTCTCTCTCTCTCTCTCAGTGTCTCAGTCTCTCTCTCTCTCTCCGTCTCTCTCAGTCTCTCTCTCACTCTCAGTCTCTCTCAGTCTCTCTAAGTCTCTCAGTCTCTCTCTCTCAGTGTCTCAGTCTCTCTCTCAGTGTCTCTGTCTCTCTCTCAGTCTCTCCGTCTCTCTCTCTCTCTCAGTCTCTCAGTCTCTCAGTCTCTCTCTCTGTTGTCTGCATCAGTCTCTGTCTCTGTTGTAGTTGTCTGTCTCTGTCTCTGTTGTAGTTGTCTGTCTCTCTGTTGTCTGTCTCTGTTGTCTGTTTCTGTCTCTGTCTCTGTTGTAGTTGTCTGTCTCTTTCTCTGTTGTCTGTCTCTGTTGTGTCTCTGTCTCTGTTGTCTGTTTCTGTCTCTGTTGTAGTTGTCTGTCTCTCTGTTGTCTGTCTCTGTTGTCTGTTTCTGTCTCTGTTGTAGTTGTCTGTCTCTCTGTTGTCTGTCTCTGTTGTCTGTCTCTTTCTCTGTTGTCTGTCTCTGTCTCTCTGTTGTCTGTCTCTGTTGTGTCTCTGTCTCTGTTGTCTGTTTCTGTCTCTGTTGTAGTTGTCTGTCTCTCTGTTGTCTGTCTCTGTTGTCTGTCTCTTTCTCTGTTGTCTGTCTCTGTCTCTGTTGTCTGTCTCTGTTGTCTGTTTCTGTCTCTGTCTCTGTTGTCTGTCTCTGTTGTGTCTCTGTCTCTTTCTCTGTTTCTGTCTCTGTTGTAGTTGTCTGTCTCTCTGTTGTCTGTCTCTGTTGTCTGTTTCTGTCTCTGTTGTAGTTGTCTGTCTCTTTCTCTGTTGTCTGTCTCTGTTGTCTGTTTCTGTCTCTGTTTCTGTCTCTGTTGTCTGTCTCTTTCTCTGTTGTCTGTCTCTGTTGTCTGTTTCTGTCTCTGTTTCTGTCTCTGTTGTCTGTCTCTGTCTCTGTTGTCTGTCTCTGTCTCTGTTGTCTGTCTCTGTTGTGTCTCTGTCTCTGTTGTCTGTTTCTGTCTCTGTTGTAGTTGTCTGTCTCTCTGTTGTCTGTCTCTGTTGTGTCTCTGTCTCTGTTGTCTGTTTCTGTCTCTGTTGTAGTTGTCTGTCTCTCTGTTGTCTGTCTCTGTTGTGTCTCTTTCTCTGTTGTCTGTCTCTGTCTCTGTTGTCTGTCTCTGTTGTCTGTTTCTGTCTCTGTCTCTGTTGTCTGTCTCTGTTGTAATTGTCTGTCTCTGTTGTCTGTCTCTGTTGTAATTGTCTGTTTCTGTCTCTGTTGTAGTTGTCTGTCTCGGTTGTCTGTCTCTGTTGTCTGTCTCTGTTGTCTGTCTCGGTCTCTGTTGTCTGTCTCTGTTGTCTGTCTCTGTCTCTGTTGTCTGTCTCTCTGTTCTAGTTGTCTGTCTGTTAACCCCAGGTGTGGCTGTGGTCCACTGTGCTCTGTCCCTGCTGTTTAAACTAAATCTACATCCTGCTGTAGTCTAGTTGTGTGTCAGTGTGTTGGTCTGTGATGTGGTGTTTGGCTGTAGTCTAGTTGTGTGTCAGTGTGTTGGTCTGTGATGTAGTGTTTGGCTGTAGTGTAGTTGTGTGTTGGTCTATGATGTGGTGTTTGGCTGCTGATGAACAGTTGCTGCTGTGAGGTTGTGAACCCCGGCCTCAGGTCAGGCCTATGGATTAAGCCTCCTCTCTCCCCTCCCTCCCTCTCTCTCTCTTTCTATCTCTCTCTCCCTCTCTCTGTCTATCTCTCCCTCTCTCTCTCCCTATCTCTCTCTCCCTCTCTCTCTCCCCATCTCTTTCTCCATCTCTATCTCTCTCTCTCTCTCTCTCTAGTTCACCTGCAGGTTCTCCTGGGGGTGGGGCTTGTTGTGTTCTGCCTCTCGCTGCTGCTGGGCTGCTTCCTGTGCTTGTGGAGGACGAGGTCACTTCCTGCGAAGAACAAAGAGCCTCCTGCTTGCCCCGCCCATCTCACTTCCTCTTCCTGTGCTCCAGCCATGAAGGTTCTCAGCGAGGAGCCGGAGGGGGAGGGGCTTGACTACCCGTCTGCGTTTGGGAGCTCCGCCCCCTCTTATGATGACTTCTCCACGTTGTCATCGGCAGCGCGGCCCTGCACCTCCTCCGTGCTGCAGGAGAGCCCTCGCACCTCCTCCGTGCTGCAGGAGAACCCCACATCCTGCTTCCCCCTGCGGCGCCTCAGCTCCCCCACCGTCTCCGCCCCGCTCTACCGCCCCATGGACCACCACCGCCCCTCCCTGCCCTCGCTGCCTCTCCTCAGCTTCCTGTCCAGGACCCGGAAGGTTCTGGAGCGCCGCTGCACGATGGCGGCTAACAGCTCCCCCTGCAGCGAGCGCAGCCGCCTCACCGTTCCCTCCTCCCCAGTCCCCACCTCCCTCAGCCGCTTCCACACGGAGCTGTCCCTCCCCCACTATGGCACAGGCTCCGCCCTTAGCCCCGCCCTGTGCGCCCCGTCGCTGCACTTCTCGCTCTGCTTCTCGGCGGCGCGTCAGACCCTCACCCTCGTGCTCCTGAGCCTCAGTGGCGCCGCCCACAGGCTGGGCACGGTGTCGGTCCTGGCCCGCCTGCCTCCGGCGCGGCCGGTCCCGTGCGAGGTGAGCGCACGGCACCGCAGCCTGAGCCCCGAGCTGCACGGGCCGGGCCTGGTGCTGCCCGTGTCCTCGCTGCAGGAGCTCCGCAGCTGCGTGCTCGAGCTGGCCGTGTTCTCCCAGGACCCGCCCGGCCACACGCCCTCCCCGCTGGGGCACACACCCTCCCCGCCCGGCCACACGCCCTCCCCGCTGGGGCACACGGAGCTGGCCTGTGGGGAGCTGGACTGGGAGCCGGAGACAGCCCTCACCTGCAGGAGACAACTCGGCCCCCTCAGAGGCAAGACGCAGGTATCACACAACAGCACAGGAGGCGGGGGTGGGGTGGGGTGGGGTGGGGTGGGGTGGGGGGGGGGGGGGGGGAGGGCACAGCAAAGGGGAGGCTGTGAGGAAGTTAGTCAGGGTCACATCAGTAACACAGGAAGTTAGTCAGGGTCACATCAGTAAGACAGGAAGTGATGAAACATACTGAAGGTTTGTGAAGACATGACGCCTGACAGTGGGGGATACAAGAGAACTGGTCAAGCAGAATAGTTCAGCACTGAGTCAGGGCAACCCTTGGGGTGTGTAAGTGATGAGAACAGGGTTTATCAGTGGTCATGAGCCACAGTGTGTCTGCTTCAATGCAGAGGCGGTATTGTGATGAAGAGATGGGGTGTGGAGAGGGTGGACAGGGTGGGAGATCACAAACACCAGACTAGTGAGGGACTGCGTCTCCATCTAGAGGAGATCACAGACACCAGACTAGTGAGGGACTGGGTCTTCATCCAGAGGCACGGTGGCTGGTTCCACATAAGAGTGGGGCTCTCTGCTAAGGCATAGTAAAGTGCAGGTGTGTGCCTGTCTGCCATGGGTGTGTGTGTTTTTCTGTGTGTGTATTGTATGTGTGAGTGTGTGTGTGCCTGCTGTGAGCTGGGACATCAACACTATAGGAGCCGATGCTGATGCAGATCCTGATGCTGATGCTCCATGTTTGAGGCTGATTGACTAATCCAGACCTCTTGGTCTCTATAGACATGTTGGATCTGAGCTTGACCCTTGACCTTTCGCCATCTCTGCCAGGGAGGGACTTCCCATGATGCCGTTGGGGGAGGGCTGGGCGGCTCTCTCCAGTCCCTGCCTCAGCTCTTCATTCTGATGCAGTATCAGATCCTGGCCCACCGCGTCAAAGTCATGGTTCTAAAGGCGGAGAACCTCCCCGGCACTGCAGCGCAAGGTAGAGAAAAGGTGTTCTCTGTCTGCCTCTGCCCATCTCTCTCTCCTCTCATCTCCATTTCTTCCTTCCTGTCCTTGCTCTCCTTCTCCATCCTCTTCCTCTGTGTGTCCAACCCATCTTATGGAAGATCCTTCCTCCATTTAGTCACCTGCTGTGAGTGTGTCACTGTGAACACCCCTGCCCTGGAAGCTGGTCATGTGATTCAGCCCACCAATGGGAGCCTCTGGGGGGCTGAATCTCAGGGACTCTCAGTGAAAGCTCCTGGCGGGCTGATCCGTCGCCTGGTTGGAGGGGTTGGTGTCGGGGTGGAGTAAGCCCTCATGTGTGCTCTTAATGTGGGGGATTTAACAACGGTCTTACAGGATGCGCGAGGTCCGAGGGAGATCATCCAGTTTTTAATGACATTGTGGTTTAATCTCTCCTCTCTCTCCTCGCAATCCTCCAGGCGGGCCCATCGCCCCGCTGCTGGCCTGAGCACATAGCGGTCTGAGTACCCACAGGCTCAGGGGCCACAACACTAATGCAGCCCTGCTCCGCTCCCTGCCCAGCTGCCCGCGCCGCTCCCTGCCTATCCGCTCCCTGCCCAGCTGCCCCTCCGCTCCCTGACGCCACTTGCTGGCTCTGACCCGCACGGAGCACAGTGCACACGAGGAGACACATTTATTAAGCACTCCGCAAACCCCTCAGACGTTACCTCTCCCCCAGTTACACGTTAAAGAGACTGGGTTTCTGTCGACACAATGACATCCTCAGTGTCTGCGTGAACTGGAGAGGGTTGATATACTGGAATACATACAGGGGGTCCGCAAGCGGAGAAGGCACATGAAGACTGCCTCCATAAACTGAATGGCCTCTCCTGTTAGCGGCATTTAGCCATGATGTCTGTGGGGGTTGGTCAGTGTTAAATTCTATTCTCCTCGATCCATGTTGATATGGAATATGTTTCCGTCATTCATTAACAATAATGAAAGGTCACTCAAAATAGAAACGTACATATTTGTTTATTAGCTTACTAAACTTCTCACAGTACTATCAGAACATCGTTATCTGTGGCATGGCTCAAAGCCGTATGAGCTACACAGGAAACAAACAGGGGTTCTTATAAGCAGCGTTCAGTGAGCAACTATAGGCAAATGAGAGTTCCGTTCTGCTAGCAAGGATAACCCACAATAACCCCAGGAAGTAAAACGAAACGAGGAAGTAAAATGAGTTTGTTGTATCAAATGAAAGGTTTTTACAACAAACAACCCTGTTAATCGACTGGGTAATATAAAAACCTTTTTTATGCAACGAGTTTTATTGTTCCATTTGTCCTAATGATCGGGAAAATAGTTAAAAGCGTGTTTGAAAGTTATAGTAGCCTATTTGTCATTATAAAGTCCTAATCTGTCTACTCACTAGATCAGACTTTATAATGGTATTTTGTTAACTGTGCATTATATTAACTTGCTTTAAAACAAGGTAAGATATAGTGAGTTCATTTTAAGCGTACAGGATACTTTGATAATGACTAAGCTGTAGCTGAAAATTGACAATTAATATTACTTTCATAGTAACATCAAAATGGGTTAAAAACGATTCACTGATGTTACAAAAGTATGATTTTCTTGTTTAAATATAGGGAACACTGACTAAACAGGCATCATTGCAAATATTGTAGTAAGAAATCGTAAAACACACAACAATCTGCTGATAAAAGGATTATGTCTTTATTAAAGTTGGTTGAACATGTTCAGAACACTGTAAAGAAAGGGTAAAAAATGTTTAGCAGTAATTAATCTGGCCATTCACTGTGAAAAAACACTTGACACACAGATCACACAGGTGAAAAGGGATTATCTCCAATGCCAGGGTATTGCCATGTGACACGTATCAAACTTTGCTGATGAAACTAAAGATTGTGTCTCAATGAAAGGGGAGTGGAATATGTTTAGGACATTCCAAACATTAAATAAAATGTGTGAAGTAGTTGAGATTTACGTCCCTGAATGCTCCACAATACTTTAAACATAGGTGATCAGACAGGCGAAAATGCATTATCTTCAATGGTAGGGCCATGTGACATGTATCACTCTTTGCTGATGAAACTAAAGATTGTGTCTCAATGAAAGGGGGGTGGAATATGTTCAGGACACTCCAAACATTAAATAAAATGTGTGAAGTAGTTCAGATTTACGTCCCTGAAGGCTCCACAATACTTTAAACATAGGCCTACTACACACAGGCGAAAATGCATTGTCTTCAATGGTAGGGCCATGTGACATGTATCACTCTTTGCTGAAAAAACTAAAGATTGTGTCTCAATGAAAGGGGGGTGGAATATGTTCAGGACACTCCAAACATTAAATAAAATGTGTGAAGTAGTTGAGATTTACGTCCCTGAAGGCTCCACAATACTTTAAACATAGGCCTACACACAGGCGAAAATGCATTAACTTCAATGGCAGGGCCATGTGACATGTATCACTCTTTGCTGAAAAAACTAAAGATTGTGTCTCAATGAAAGGGGGGAGGAATATGTTCAGGACACTCCAAACATTAAATAAAATGTGTGAAGTAGTTGAGATTTACGTCCCTGAAGGCTCCACAATACTTTAAACATAGGTGATCAGACAGGCGAAAATGCATTAACTTCAATGGCAGGGCCATGTGACATGTATCGCTCTTTGCTGAAAAAACTAAAGATTGTGTCTCAATGAAAGGGGGGAGGAATATGTTCAGGACACTCCAAACATTAAATAAAATGTGTGAAGTAGTTGAGATTTACGTCCCTGAAGGCTCCACAATACTTTAAACATAGGCCTACACACAGGCGAAAATGCATTAACTTCAATGGCAGGGCCATGTGATACGTATGACACTTTGCTGATTAAACTAAAGATTGTGTCTCAATGAAAGGGGGGTGGAATATGTTCAGGACACTCAAAACATTAAATAAAATGTGTGAAGTAGTTGAGATTTACGTCCCTGAATGCTCCACAATACTTTAAACATAGGTGATCAGACAGGCGAAAATGCATTGTCTTCAATGGTAGGGCCATGTGACATGTATCACTCTTTGCTGAAAAAACTAAAGATTGTGTCTCAATGAAAGGGGGGTGGAATATGTTCAGGACACTCCAAACATTAGATAAAATGTGTGAAGTAGTTGAGATTTACGTCCCTGAAGGCTCCACAATACTTTAAACATAGGTGATCAGACAGGCGAAAATGCATTAACTTCAATGGCAGGGCCATGTGACATGTATCGCTCTTTGCTGAAAAAACTAAAGATTGTGTCTCAATGAAAGGGGGGAGGAATATGTTCAGGACACTCCAAACATTAAATAAAATGTGTGAAGTAGTTGAGATTTACGTCCCTGAAGGCTCCACAATACTTTAAACATAGGCCTACACACAGGCGAAAATGCATTAACTTCAATGGCAGGGCCATGTGACATGTATCACTCTTTGCTGAAAAAACTAAAGATTGTGTCTCAATGAAAGGGGGGAGGAATATGTTCAGGACACTCCAAACATTAAATAAAATGTGTGAAGTAGTTGAGATTTACGTCCCTGAAGGCTCCACAATACTTTAAACATAGGTGATCAGACAGGCGAAAATGCATTAACTTCAATGGCAGGGCCATGTGACATGTATCGCTCTTTGCTGAAAAAACTAAAGATTGTGTCTCAATGAAAGGGGGGAGGAATATGTTCAGGACACTCCAAACATTAAATAAAATGTGTGAAGTAGTTGAGATTTACGTCCCTGAAGGCTCCACAATACTTTAAACATAGGCCTACACACAGGCGAAAATGCATTAACTTCAATGGCAGGGCCATGTGATACGTATGACACTTTGCTGATTAAACTAAAGATTGTGTCTCAATGAAAGGGGGGTGGAATATGTTCAGGACACTCCAAACATTAAATAAAATGTGTGAAGTAGTTGAGATTTACGTCCCTGAATGCTCCACAATACTTTAAACATAGGTGATCAGACAGGCGAAAATGCATTGTCTTCAATGGTAGGGCCATGTGACATGCATCACTCTTTGCTGAAAAAACTAAAGATTGTGTCTCAATGAAAGGGGGGTGGAATATGTTCAGGACACTCCAAACATTAGATAAAATGTGTGAAGTAGTTGAGATTTACGTCCCTGAAGGCTCCACAATACTTTAAACATAGGTGATCAGACAGGCGAAAATGCATTAACTTCAATGGCAGGGCCATGTGACATGTATCGCTCTTTGCTGAAAAAACTAAAGATTGTGTCTCAATGAAAGGGGGGAGGAATATGTTCAGGACACTCCAAACATTAAATAAAATGTGTGAAGTAGTTGAGATTTACGTCCCTGAAGGCTCCACAATACTTTAAACATAGGCCTACACACAGGCGAAAATGCATTAACTTCAATGGCAGGGCCATGTGACATGTATCACTCTTTGCTGAAAAAACTAAAGATTGTGTCTCAATGAAAGGGGGGTGGAATATGTTCAGGACACTCCAAACATTAAATAAAATGTGTGGAGTAGTTGAGATTTACGTCCCTGAAGGCTCCACAATACTTTAAACATAGGTGATCAGACAGGCGAAAATGCATTAACTTCAATGGCAGGGCCATGTGACATGTATCGCTCTTTGCTGAAAAAACTAAAGATTGTGTCTCAATGAAAGGGGGGAGGAATATGTTCAGGACACTCCAAACATTAGATAAAATGTGTGAAGTAGTTGAGATTTACGTCCCTGAAGGCTCCACAATACTTTAAACATAGGTGATCAGACAGGCGAAAATGCATTATGTTCAATGGCAGGGCCATGTGACACGTACGTTTAAAGTATTGTGGAGCCTTCAGGGACGTAAATCTGAACTACTTCACACATTTTATTTAATGTTTGGAGTGTCCTGAACATATTCCACCCCCCTTTCATTGAGACACAATCTTTAGTTTTTTCAGCAAAGAGTGATACATGTCACATGGCCCTGCCATTGAAGTTAATGCATTTTCGCCTGTGTGTAGGCCTATGTTTAAAGTATTGTGGAGCCTTCAGGGACGTAAATCTGAACTACTTCACACATTTTATTTAATGTTTGGAGTGTCCTGAACATATTCCACCCCCCTTTCATTCAGACACAATCTTCAGTTTCATCAGCATAGAGTGATACGTGTCACATGGCCCTGTCATTGAATAAATGCATTTTCGCCTGTGTGTAGGCCTATGTTTAAAGTATTGTGGAGCATTCAGGGACGTAATTCTCCACTACTTCACACATTTTATTTAATGTTTGGAGTGTCCTGAACATTTTCCACCCCCCTTTCATTGAGACACAATGTTTAGTTTCATCAGCAAACTGTCATAGGTATCACATGGCCCTACCATTGAAGACAATGCATTTTCGCCTGTGTTTAGGCCTATGTTTAAAGTATTGTGGAGCCTTCAGGGACGTAAATCTCAACTACTTCACACATTTTATTTAATGTTTGGATTGTCCTGAACATATTCCACCCCCCTTTCATTGAGACACAATCTTTAGTTTCATCAGCATAGAGTGATACGTGTCACATGGCCCTGCCATTGAATAAATGCGTTTTCGCCTGTGTGTAGGCCCTATGTTTAAAGTATTGTGGAGCATTCAGGGACGTAATTCTCCACTACTTCACACATTTTATTTAATGTTTGGAATGTCCTGAACATATTCCACCCCCCTTTCATTGAGACACAATCTTTAGTTTCATCAGCAAACTGTCATAGGTATCACATGGCCCTACCATTGAAGACAATGCATTTTCGCCTGTGTTTAGGCCTATGTTTAAAGTATTGTGGAGCATTCAGGGACGTAAATCTCAACTACTTCACACATTTTATTTAATGTTTGGAGTGTCCTGAACATATTCCACCCCCCTTTCATTGAGACACAATCTTTAATTTCATCAGCAAAGAGCGATACATGTCACATGGCCCTGCCATTGAAGTTAATGCATTTTCGCCTGTCTGATCACCTATGTTTAAAGTATTGTGGAGCATTCAGGGACGTAAATCTCAACTACTTCACACATTTTATTTAATGTTTGGAATGTCCTAAACATATTCCACCCCCCTTTCATTGAGACACAATCTTTAGTTTCATCAGCAAAGTTTGATACGTGTCACATGGCAATACCCTGGCATTGGAGATAATCCCTTTTCACCTGTGTGATCTGTGTGTCAAGTGTTTTTTCACAGTGAATGGCCAGATTAATTACTGCTAAACATTTTTTGCCCTTTCTTTACAGTGTTCTGAACATGTTCAACCAACTTTATTGAAGACATAATCCTTTTATCAGCAGATTGTTGTGTGTTTTACTGTTTCTTACTACAATATTTGCAATGATGCCTGTTTAGTCAGTGTTCCCTATATTTAAACAAGAAAATCATACTTTTGTAACATCAGTGAATCGTTTTTAACCCATTTTGATGTTACTATGAAAGTAATATTAATTGTCAATTTTCAGCTACATCTTAGTCATTATCAAAGTATCCTGTACGCTTAAAATTAACTCACTATATCTTACCTTGTTTTAAAGCAAGTTAATATAATGCACAGTTAACAAAATACCATTATAAAGTCTGATCTAGCGAGTAGACAGATTAGGACTTTATAATGACAAATAGGCTACTATAACTTTCAAAGACGCTTTTAACTATTTTCCAGATCATTAGGACAAATGGAACAATAAAACTCGTTGCATATAAAAGGTTTTTATATTACCCAGTCGATTAACAGGGTTGTTTGTTGTAAAAAACCTTTCATTTGATACAACAAACTCATTTTACTTCCTCGTTTCGTTTTACTTCCTGGGGTTATTGTGGGTTATCGTTGCTAGCAGAACGGAACTGTTCTTATAGATTTATCAGGGAACAAATTAAGAGTCCCATTAGTGCATTTCCCCTTACCTTACATAACACATAACATGAGTATAATTGACACAATAGGAATACAATTCAGCAATATAAAATAATACAATAACAATAACAACAGTCAGTGTCTCCCGTTAGCGTTAGCGCCAGTTAGCCATGCTGCTGTGGGGTTGGTCAGTGTCTTCCGTTAGCGTTAGCACCATTTAGCCATGCTGCTGTGGGGTTGGTCAGTGTCTCCCGTTAGCGCCATTTAGCCATGATGTCTGTGGGGTTGGTCAGTGTCTCCCGTTAGCGTTAGCATTAGCGTAATTTAGCCATGATGTCTGAGGGGTTGGTCAGTGTCTCCCGTTAGCGCCATTTAGCCATGATGTCTGTGGGGTTGGTCAGTGTCTCCCGTTAGCGTTAGCATCATTTAGCCATGCTGCTGTGGGGGTTGGTCAGTGTCTCCCGTTAGCGTTAGCGCCATTTAGCCATGATGTCTGTGGGGTTGGTCAGTGTCTTCCGTTAGCGTTAGCATCATTTAGCCATGATGTCTGTGGGGTTGGTCAGTGTCTCCCATTAGCGTTAGCATAATTTAGCCATGATGTCTGTGGGGTTGGTCAGTGTCTCCCATTAGCGTTAGCATTAGCGTAATTTAGCCATGCTGCTGTGGGGTTGGTAAGTGTCTCCTGTTAGCGCCATTAAGCCATGATGTCTGAGGGGTTGGTACGAGTGCAGGACAGGAAAGACCAGACTACTCGTTGTGCAGGCTATCAGATAGGATTTTAGCATTTTAATTAGGGTTTTATCTGATGAGGATCAGGGTCTAATCTCTCCCTATCACCCCACTCTGCCTTTCTCTCTGTCCATCCTTCTCTCCCTCCCTCCATCTCTCCTTCCCTCCATCTCTCCTTCTCTCTCACTGTTTTCTCTCTCTGCAGAGCACCATGTGGTGATAAACCTGAGACACGCTGGGGTGGTGATGGCCTCCAGAGCCACAGAGGGAGCAGCGGGTCGGAACACCGTGTGGAACTCCTCTCCCTTCCTGTTTGAGCTGCCGCGCGGAGACGTGACACAGCTACCGCTGATCATGGAGTTTATTCTCATAAAGGTTTTAATCTTACAAACAGTTCCTGGAGTTTATACTCATAAAGATTTTAATTTCACAAACTGTTCCTGGAGTTTATTCTCAGAAAGGTTTTAATCTCATAAAACTGTTCCTGGAGTTTATTCTCAGAAAGGTTTTAATCTCACAAACTGTACCTGGAGTTTATTCTCATAAAGGTTTTAATCTCACAGCTACTGCTGTACCTGGAGTTTATTCTCAGAAAGGTTTTAATCTCACAAGGAGTTTTATATTGATTATTTGCCCCACAGCTGCCTCTGCTACTGGTGCTAAAGTGCTTATGTTTAAAGGTGGTACACTGATATTATGTAGCCGTTTAGAAAGATGTAGAAAGGTGGATGCAACTGAATTGCTTCAGCTACTGCAGTTTATTCTCTTAAAGGTGGTACACTGATATTATGCAACCGTTTAGAAAGATGTAGAAAGGAGGATGCAACTGAATTGTGTTATTTTTCTGGGCAGGGTTGCCTGTATTCAACCAGCAACGTGGTGGGCCGCATTGTGATTGGCCAAGAGGCTAAGGAGGAGGGGCAAGCCCACTGGAGAGACATGTGCAACAGGAGCCAAGTGGAAGTTGCTCGATGGCATGTCGTCCAATCAGAAACACTGTAGGATGCTTTCTACCAGTCGTCCAATCAGAAACACTGTAGGATGCTTTCTACCAGTCATCCAATCAGAAGCACTGTGGGATGCTTACCATCAATCATCCAATCAAAGACTCAGAAACTGACTGAACAATAAGTGTGGTGGCAGCGCAAAGTGGAGTACCTGCTGAAGAGTGAGACTCTGCATGAGACACTGACTGTCTGGGAAGACAAGGAACTGATGAAAATAGACATTTTGCATAAACATTTGAATAGTTTGTAGCCATGTGTGTGTGTGTGTGTGTGTGTGTGTGTGTGATAGACTGGATCTCACATATAGATATTGACCGGGCAAATGTATATTTGTGTTTTGCTCTAAGGTGTGTCTGCACTTGCATAGGTGAGTGTGTGTGTGTGGGTGTGTTAGACTGGATGCACTTGCATAGGTGAGTGTGTGCGTGCGTATTATACTGGATGTACTTGCATAGGTGAGTGTGTGCGTTTGTGTATGTGTGTGTGTAGGTGTGTGTGTGTGTGTCTTAGACTGGATGCACTTACATACCGTATTTGTATTTCTCTCTCCAGTAGGGATTTCCTGATCCTCAGCTTCAGTGGATCATGATGATTGTGACATTATAAATCCTGTCTTTATATTTATTTGTATTTCAGCTAAGGATATTTAAACAAAATAAATTGTTGCTTATACTAGCTTTCATACAAAAAACTAGTGGGTATTTGTTATTCATAATATGCATAACATTCACTGGAATCAGTGACATCTGCACTGATGTTATTGAGGACATGTTTGTTGCCTGTGAGTAGTAGAGTACAGAGTGGTACAGTGTAGTACAGTACTGTGTAGTATAGTGTCCTATGGTATAGTGTAGTGTAGTGTAGTATTGTGTAGTATAGTGTAGTATAGTATAGTGTAGTGTAGTGTAGTGCAGTGCAGTATAGTATAGTGTAGTGTAGTGTAGTATTGTGTAGTATAGTGTAGTGCAGTGCAGTATAGTATAGTATAGTGTAGTGTAGTGTAGTGTAGTAGGGTAGTGTAGTGTAGTATAGTAAAGTGTAGTGTAGTGTAGTGTAGTGTAGTGTAGTGTCGTATGGCACTGTGTAGTGTAGTATAGTGTAGTGTCGTATGGTATGGTATGGTATAGTGTAGTATAGTATAGTATAGTATAGTAGAGCATAGTACAGTGTGTAACTACGCTGTAAAAGAAAATGTCCTTCTGCCAAGACCAGGAAAAGACAAAGACTTGCCTGAGACGAGCTTCACACAACACGTTTAATACACCTGAAGTATACTAGAGTACAGTGTATAGTGTAGTGTAGTATAGTAGGGTTTAACACATGACGCCGCCCTCATCTCACAGACATACTGCAGCCAAGCAGCTGCACTGACACCAAAGGGCT